>NC_059346.1:54487500-54790000 GCF_019703515.2 Myxocyprinus asiaticus
ATAATGTCTCCAGGATGTGGCAGACTCCCGGCGGATCAACACTAATATCCGTGAGGAGGAGAGTCGTATGCCTGTAGAGGATCAGCCCACACTGGCGTTGTCTGCCATGATTCTCTCATCTGAGTTCTGGCCGCAGCTGAAGGAGGAGAAGATGGAGCTGCCTGCTGTCATCTCCAAAGCCATGGAGGACTACACACACCGCTTTGAGAAACTCAAGGTACCCTGTTCCATCAGTGTAATTTTAAAAATTACAATCCTTTCGAACATTGAAAAATGCCAAATATTGGCTGTAGGTTTGTTAAAATTATTAGTACTTCGGTACCAAGTTGATATTAAAATAAAAAAGATGTAATGATACTAGTGTTTCTGCTGTACCGTTAGTACAGAGCTTTCTTTCGCTTATTTGAGCATGTGCTCTGGTACTCTTTTTACACCAAAATGCTGCTGATTGTCACGTCAGAGCCAGTGCTTGACCGCAGGAATGGTTAAATGCGTCAGGTGGGGTCTTAATTGCTGTTTACATGCTGTTTATGACGTAACGTAGTTTGACAAAAGTGTGAAACCCCACAATTAAAGTGCAGTTCCACTGCAGATTGCGATGGAAAGTTAAAGGAAAAAAATTCGGTATTATCTGAAAATAAAGAGAAGAAACAGGGTATAAAAACATAGCGTGGTCCTTCTCAGGTGCCATGTTTGTTATTTACTTCGGCATCGCTCAGATGACAATTTTCCTTAATGTAAATATTTCAATTTTTAATTATTTAGTGCCTATTTATAACATTATGCTTTGTGTTATTCGGTGGCAAGAAAAAAGTATGTGAACCCTTTGAAAGTACCTGCATTTCTGCATTCATTGTTCATAAAATGTGGTCTGATCGTCACCCAGGTCCTAATAATAGACAAACATAATTTGCTTAAAAGTATTGAAAACCAAATAATTGTTGTTTTTATGTCTTTATTGAACATGTTGTTTAATTATTCTGTCCATGCTGGAAAAAGTATGTGCACATGTGAACACCTTTAGCAGCAATAACCTCCACCAGACGTTTCCTGTAAATGCTGATACAAATTTGTTTCAGTTCATTAATATTTCTGGGGTTTCTTGCATGAACAGCCCTCTTCGGGTCATACCACATCATCTCAATTCAGTTAAGGTCTGGACTCCAAAACACACATTTTCTCCTCTTTAACCATTCTGTTGTTGATTTGCTTATGTGTTTTGGGTCCTTGTCTTGTTGAATCACCCAACTGTGATGACATTCTCCTGTAAAATCTGATACACTTTTGAATTCAGTGTTCCCTCAATGATTGCAAGTTATCCAGGCCCTGATGTAGCAAAGCAGTCCAAAGCCATGATGCTTCCTCCACCATGCTTCACAGTTGGGATGAGGATTTGATGTGCAGTGCCTTTTTTCCTCCAAATATAGTGTTGTGTGTTTCTGCCAAAAAGTTCAGTTTTGTTCCATCTTTCTACACATCATCAATCCAGAAGCTTTGTGGAGCATCAAGGTGATCTTTTTGCAAACTTGAGACATGCAGAAATGTTTTGTTTGGAGAGCATTGGTTTCCTCCGTGGCGTCCTCCCATGAACTCCATTCTTTTTCAGTGTTTTTCTTTTAGTTGACATGAACAGAGACTTAAGCAAGTTCAAGAGATTTCTGCTGATCTTTTGCTGTTTCCTTTGGGTTCTTTTTCACTTCCTTCAGTACTGCATGTTGTGCTCTTGGGGTGAACTGTGCAGGACGCTCACTCCTTGGCAAACTAACAACAGTGCTGAATTTCCTCCATTTGTAAACAATTTGTCGTACTGTAGATTGGTGAACATCAAGGTCTTTTAGAAATGTTTTGTAGCCTTTTCCAGCTTCACACATCTCTTCTTAGGTCCTCTGACATTTGTTTTGATCAGGGCATGGTTCACATGCTTCTTGAGAAGTTCAGACTCTGTCAGGACCCAGACTGTACTGTTTTTTTTTTTACAATAGGGCACCTCTAAAGTTCACACCTACAATCTCATCTCATTGACTGGAACACCTGTCTCCAAAGAACTTTTTTAGAAGTTAGAAGTCCAGAGGTACGCATACTTTTTACAGCATGGACTGTGAATAATTAAACAACATGTTCAATAAAGACATGAAAACTACAATTATTTGTTTGTCATAACTTTGAGCAGATTGTGTTTGTCTATTATTCGGAATTAGGTGAAGATCAGACCACATTTTATGAATAATACATTCTTGCCACTGGATTACCCTGAAATTAGTTTAAAAAACAAGTTGCCACAGCTGCAATGGGGTTTCTACAGCTGCTAAGAGTGAAACGGTAAAGCTGGACTGTCGTAATCCACCGCTGTCTCTCTGGAAAGTCATAAAGCATAATAGACAGTGCATTTTTCATTTTGATGTGGTAGCAAGTGGGTAAGAAAATATTTGGACACATTTCTGATTTTTTTGTTGCACCTGTTTGCGCTCAAGTAAGACATAACTGGCTGTGTTTACATGAACCACTCGCAGAACGGGCATTATGTCCATGAAGCCGCATTTATTACAAGAGAATTTGCGCCCGACACACTAGTAATCTTTTCTAAGACATTTTTTACTTTGTTTTGTGTAGGCCATGAGGACTCTGAGATGGAAGCCTCATCTAGGTTCCGTGACACTGGACGTGGAGCTGGAAGACAGAACCATTCCTAACCTCACTGTGTCTCCCATCCATGCTGCCATCATTCTACACTTCCAGGACAAAGGTGTGGAGATTAAACTCCTGTTTGATCTGGTGTTTTGGAATGCTCTGGAGGGCTGTGTCGTCAAAGCACTGAGTTGCAGATATAATATTTGTTGTAGTGGTTAAAACTTGTGACCTAAAATTAAACGATATATTTGACAGAAAATAAAGATGGCATGTAAAAGGGTTTAACTTGGGATGTTCCACAGATGTTTCTTGTAATTGCAAAGTCAGGGTTAAGATGGGTGAATCAACCTGTGGCTTGACTGCTGCTTGTCTTGTGGGTAGAAATATTGAGCTGTGACACAAGTTCAAATCTGGCTTGCGTCATTTCCAAATCCTTTTCCCCACTTCTTTCCCTTTTATCTACTGTCAATAAAAAGGCCCAAAATAAAAAAATATCATTAAAGCAACATGATATGTGGGGCTTGTGCAGTTTGCAGTTGAACAGGATATATATATATATTGTTGCTCTCCCATAGTTTGGGCAATGATACAGTCTTTGTTTTAATAGGCTTTTAATGCCGTTATATGACGTAAATTGATGGGATCACCGGAGAGAGGAGGCACTCGAGGGAATCACAGTTCAAATCCTTTTCATTTCCCTTTGTTAGGCACATGGACCTTGGAAGAGCTGAGTGGTGTTCTGGGTGTGCCGCAAGAGATGGTGCGCAGGAAGTTGGCACTGTGGCAGCAGCAGGGTGTTCTGCGAGAGGAAGCTGGAGGCCTTTATACCGTACAGGAGACTAGCTCATGCAGAGAGAGAACTGACAGAAGTGTCATGCTTATAGACAGCGATGAAGAGGGAGACTCCAACACTGCCACACAGTCAGAGCAGAGAGAAGAGAAACTACAGGTCAGTTTATACACTTGCATGTATACTATCCCACGTCCCAAGTACAACAATGAGAACAATTTGAATGTTCTTTCAACTACTTGCCATACTGCTCAGGACCAGTGTTGGGGGTAATGGATTACTTATTAGTAAGCGTTACGTAATCAGATTGCTTTTTGGTATCGAATAAAGTATGCATTACGTTTAGAATTTTCGCCATAAATGTTCATAATCTTTTGCAAATAAGTAACGCATGTAACTTTACTATTTAATCTAATTTACTGACAAGTGCAATACAAAACTTCTCGCTTCTCTATAATCAGGCCCAGATGGAATCTGCAGCTTTTTGTTGGATTTTCTGCCTTGATTTTGGGGAAAAATCTGCAGAATGGATTTAAATATGATCAAATTTGTTCTAATTAGTGTTGTGAGCACTACATTCTTATTGGTAGAAAATATTTGGGTGCCGGGGATGCGTATAACTTTAATTATTCAGACCTGCCTATAACATAAGGTGAGAAGTTCTGAGGAGTTGTGCGTGCCACCGGACACGAACACACAGAAAGATAAAAGTTCCCAGACTTGCTAAAAAGGATATTTATTGACAAAATATTAAACTAATAATGCAATTATAGTAATATATAATATAATAGAGTAATATAATGAGTTTTAATGAGCTAGCGTAATCTACCTCCCTGATGAAAAAGGCATGTAGAAAAACTATGTACTATACTAGTTTAAATAAAAATGTTATACAATTTAGTCATAAAGACACTAAACATACTGCAGCACACACACTCACGCACACGCAAACACACACTCACACACACAGAAATAAATGAGTAAGACTTATGCCTAGTGTGCCGCGAAAGATTGTCAGGTGTGCCGTGGAAAATTATCAAATTCCACAAAATAGATAAATGCATGAAAAAAAAATAATAATAATTTCAGGGATCCAAACTCCTCACCTTTCAGAGAAATTCGCCATTTTGAAACCATTATCGGTCACTTTTGTGATTGTGAAGAGCAATGATTAATGTGCAGAAGTGACTCATATTTATACGCGTTACGAGTCTTTCACATGACTCGCATCAGCGCTGCAGAATACACTGAAGTCTATGAAGTGACGCCACTTTACACCAAAGTGTTTTTCACACACACGTTTTTGCTTCACCAATAATGTCTTTGAGAGAACTAAGCAACAAGAAATATTTAAAAACTGTCCAAATCTGTGAAGAGATATTGAATGTCTCTTAATTTCTTTTAATTAAATATTACCTTATCATTTCCGAGTATCAGAGACCCCAGTTACTGAACTAATTTAAATTCACCAAGAAAACGCTTAGACCTAAACATAAACGAGCCCTTTTATTACTTTCTGCTATCAAAGCAACTGCAAGCTTTTTTTCTCTCTTCCAAATACGTTTTCAATGTTTATTGTGCACATCTCCCGCTTTTTTACGTGGCAAACTCGTAAAATCGCCCCTCTGTGACTCTCTGCAACACTTGCCATGTGGAGGGCAATGTGGCGCTTAACGCTTGACGCTGGCGTTGAACGGAGCGTTGACGCCTCGACTCAACTCATGTGAAATGCGCTTTACAATGACGAAAGAACATTATTGAGACTCAAAATTATTATTATTTGTCTATTATTGTGGTCATTTCTGATAAAAGCCATGCTCAGCAGTTTAAATAGGCTACTATAGGAAAATGATACCGTAGATCTGCTTTGTGTTTATAACTCTTATACTGAAGTCAGTAGATTTGTAGCCATGCAAGTTTTAATAAAGGAGAAGGTAAGGACGTTATTGAAACTCACTATTATTAGACTATTACTGTTGTCTTTTTGGATGAAAAATAATGCTCAGACTGAAGGAAGACTATAGATCTGCTTTGTTCTTTTAATGCTTAAACAATATAAAGTCTCTTGGTAGATTTCAGTCATGAAGGACTCAAAATGATTCACTGACTCACTCATAGCACATATGACGCTCATTTGTCGCCACCTAGTGACATTTCCAGAAGGGGTCACTGAACTAATCAGTTAATAAAATTGAACAAATTTGTGAAACAGAAGCAAGCCACACCAAAATACTCTTTATTTTGCGGCTAATTCTGCACAATTGTAAACTTGAATACACTTGAATCACTAAAATAGCTGGAATTGGTGCTTTTAGATTATTCTTTAAAAAAAAATATCCCCAGAAAATATGTTCGTGGACCAGTGATTGTCTTAACTTTTTTGCCCCTCATGAGTTTGCATCCCTGTAATTTGTTGTGGCATTGCAAGAACAAATCTACAAATAAGAAAAGAAGCAAATTTGTTGTTTTTTCATTATCCATTTAGCGCTCTTGCCACCTGTGACCTCACACAGCATAGCCTACCTATGTGACTTGTTTTTTGGGGGGGGGTTTTGTGCATAGCTGAATTTCAAACATTACAAGTAAACACGCTACTAAGACGGACAGAAAACATGGACAAGTTCTTGAAAAGGAAAAATATTGACGATGGTTAGCCTATGTGGGATAGTGGTGTGCCGTGGAATTGTTTAGTCATAAAAAGTGTGCCGTGGCAGAAAAAGGTTGGGAAACACTGGCCTAGTGGACGCTACACAACTCGAGCTCGTCTCCTTTGATGTATTGAGTTGGCGACTGTTCTGCGACGATAAGTCTCGGATCTGACGACGAAAGGTCTTGTTGTGTGCGCACTGCTGCGACAGGCCGAGATGAGTCGCAGATGCTGCAGCAGTTTTCAAAACTGCTTGATATCCAGACGTCTTGTCGTCACGTATTTTCAACTGTTTTTCTTAAATGTTTCCTTTTGCAAACAGCTAAATGGGCACGAGCCGTTCTTTCATGTTTGTTGAATAAAAAAATCATTCACATCTCTCTATCCGGTGTTTTTTTAATTGTTATTTTTTCCTTTTGCAAATGGTGCCAATAATTGTGAAAACGGGAAAGAGCTGTTCTTTCATGTTTTTTTTTTTAATATGTTATCAAGAATAAACTGTGTGAGTTTGTGAATGAATTTTGTTATTCTAATTTTAAGATGTATTTTTGGCGATCTGTTTGAAATCTGTTTAACGACGCTAAAGATTGTGCTCTGGTTTTTAGCGCTTCCTTTCTCGTCATTTACTTTTTTGCGCTTTATTATCATTCAGTAAAACACAGACGTGATTGATGTTTGTCCACATGAAATCAGAGACTCTCTCCTCGAAATCTGAACACAAATGGTCAAAAGAGACAACCAGGTGTAATGGTGATGTCTCGCTTGTACATTGTACACCCAAAACCCATCTCACACACACACACACACACACACACACAGAAAGAACAAAGCCTGACCGCAATTTATGTAAGTTTACCTATTCCACTATGGGAAAGTTTACTCTTAGGTGTGGGAGCCTCACCGTCCAGACAAAAAAAACTGCATTTTTTATTTATAGAAAAAAAAAAGAAGCTAAACTTTGCCAATTAATACTTTGATAATGTCTAAATATATATCCAAATGCATAACGTGTGATAAAATTTAGAATTACTAAACAGAGGGGGGCCTGGGTAGCTCAGTGGTAAAAGACGTTGGCTACCACCACTGGAGTCGCAAGTTCGAATCCAGGGCGTGCTGAGTGACTCCAGCCAGGTCTCCTAAACAACCAAATTGGCCCGGTTGCTAGGGAGGGTAGAGTCACATGGGGTAACCTCCTCGTGGTCGCTTTAATGTGGTTTTTGCTCTCGGTGGGGCACATGGTGAGTTGAGCGTGGATGCCACGGTTGGTGGCGTGAAGCCTCCACAAGTGCTATATTTCCGTGGCAACGCACTCAACAAGCCACGTGATAAGATTCGCGGGTTGACGGTCTCAGACGCGGAGGCAGCTGAGATTCGTCCTCCGCCACCAGGATTGAGACGAGTCACTACGCCACCACGAGGACTTAAAAGCGCATTGGGAATTGGGCATTCCAAACTGGGGGAAAAAGAAAAAAAACAAAAAACAAAAGAATTACTAAACAGATAATGACTGCATATAACACTGCAGCCATCTACTGGCTATTATTGTTATAACATGATTTTCAAGTCATGTTATTATTTTTTCACAAGATGGCAGCAATCTGCTGCCAATACATGAGAAATTCTCATTTTCTTCATGTTTCATCTAGGTTTTTTACTGTAGTGAATATTGGATAATACATTTGCATATTTGCATATGCCAATGATTGGTGAAATTGAGAAATTTATTTGTAAATAAGATCTAAAAAACATAAAATCCCAAAAGAAGTGCAAAATGTTATTGTTTTTATTTCAGGTATGAAGAAATGTTATAATTGTTTTTTTTTTTTTATGTCACAATGTTTCCGGTCAAAAATGACCACAAACAGTAAAGTAAGCTGCCCTACTTGAACAGAATAGGAGGGTTAATCGTGTCGTGCTCAAGTGGAAATGCTACAGTAACCGTTCCTTACCGTGCTCAGAACCGTTCAGCTTAATGTTGAAAAAGCAGCTATAGTTACATAGGCCTACAAAGTGCATATGATATCGTGTCTACATTGCAATCAGGCGATATGACAAAACTAGATTGCTTACATTCTAATCAACAGAGCTGTCTATGCTGCAAGCGGTATGACACCTATACAGGGGTGTAGTCGTCGCTGCAAACACCTGCATGCTAAAAGTAATAAAAGTTTCCATAAATCATGAAACATTATTTGTTTTTTAGGAGTAAAACCCAAAACATGCTCTACGAAAGTACATGAACAAACTTTTCTAACTAGGCAAGCTCTGTTTTATGTGTCATTGCAGAGGCATAAATGTATTAAGGCTGTCAAATTTAGATAAAAACGCACATTTGAATGCTTAAACGGTGCATTCAAATTTTGTATGTGAGCTAAGCACTGGCGATGACTTCAGAATTATCTAATTCTTGTGCTAAAAATGGCTAGACACAGCACAACAAATACAGTTCAACAGAAAGCAGGTGTCTCGAGACACGTTTGTAAAGGTTGACATTCTTCTTAACACGACATCTAAAAAACACAGCGGTCCTGCACGAGACACTGAATAAACTACAAAACGAGCCGAAATGGTCAAAGACTTAATTCTAGTGCATGTTTACTTAGAAAAACAATCAGAAAACTGAGTGGATGGTCACAAAACGTTCAGTGTGAACAGCCCCTTAAGTGGAGGTCTTTGGCCATTGCATATCTCTTATCAGCGTTTCTCAGATTAAGCAAAGGGTTTTAAAATGCTTTTTCAGGAAAGGAGTTAAATTTGGAAATGTGTATCCTGAGATCCATGGGTTCTGTTAAATTTGTTTGGGCTCCGTGTGATGACTCTGGGCTGAGTTCAACCGAATACCTCTACTATCTGGGAATATTACTATTGTACATACAGCTGTAATGAAAAACCCCCCCACTGTAGTATCGCTTTATAAAGCTTGAGTCTGGGGTAGTACTGTGGCACCAGAGCAACACTATGTTAATAGAAAACTGTCAATTGAAGCTTTTTCCCCCACTCAGTTTTACTTAACATTTGAGAATATGAACCGGCTAAAATATATTTCTTTAATTCACTTTAGTTTAGGATGGAATGCACAGCCAGGAATGTTCTTTGTAACAATATATCAAGGTGCTGTTTGGCTAACAGTAAATGTATTTGTTGCACCCTCTTGTGGACAAAGTCAATTTAAAAATCTGGTGATTTTTAAAATTCGAATTAAATTTTGTCATCAGCACAGTAGGTGCGGGCTGTCCACATGCAACTGTCTTAGCACAGTATCACAAAGCAGTTGTAGTGCGCATGTGTCGAACACGTCTGTATGGGCTTGCCGTAAAAAGAGTATACTTTGAAAGGCTGAGCACTTGACCTGAACGACCTTAACAGCCTTAACAGTTTATAGATATAGATAGCTACATGAATAATTGCACATTCTGTGTAATGGCACAGGCTTTTGAAGGTAACTCTAATGCCCCCCTACAGTGGTTTGTTATCGCCATAAGAACACAAGATAATACTACTGTATGTAACAGAACTGTGCACTTGCAATGGATTGGTAAATAATTTGTTTTGTGTACATGCATAAACTACGTTGCTGGCCTAATGCAACACTGCTTAGAACCCTGTTAGCCCTATAATGCTAATTTAATACTAAACTGTTTCTTTTTTTTTCTTGTTTTTTTCTCAGTTGTTCTGGGCTTACATTCAGGCCATGCTGACTAACCTGGAGAGCATGACACTAGAGAGAATCCACTCCATGCTAAGAATGTTTGTGGCAGCTGGGCCTGGTGTCACTGAGATGGATGTGAACGAACTTCAGGCCTTCCTGCAGAAGAAAGTCAGAGCCCATCAGCTGACTGTGTCCACTGGTGTCTACAGGCTGCCCAAGACCACTCAGTAATAATGGAAATGATAATGAACTTTATTATCTAATGTCAAAGACACAAATTGCCTTGTTCAGTTCACTATTCAAAATAATAAAATTTTTGTACTCTAATCACATCTCAATTTTTTTTTTTTTTTTTTTTTGGAACGTAAAGTATGTACTTACTACATGGCTATCAGGGTTACATATGCGGGTCGACAAAATAATAGAAAAGGTGGTTCCCATGCACCCTGGAAAACCTGGAATTTTGCAATGCAGTTTTCCAGTGGAAAATAAGAAAAACACCTAAATGTCCTGGAAAATATTTTAGTGTAATAAAACTGTTAGACTGTGCTGCTAAAATGTTTTTGTTACATGTACAAAAACATGGTAACGATCAGAACTCAGGATAGGTGTTTCACTTAAAGTCATAAACAAAGCCCTGTCACGTACATTCTCTGCTCATCTGCTGTCATCTCTGTTTTGCTCTGATGAAATAGTTTAAATATCGATATACAGTTGAATTCAGAAGTTTACATACACTTAGGTTGAAGTCATTAAAACTAATTTTTTAAATACTCCGCAGATTTCATATTAGCAAACTATAGTTTTGGCAAGTCATTTAGGACATCTACTTTGTTCATGAAATGAGTAATTTTTCCAACAATTGTTTACAGACAGATTGTTTCACTTTTAATTGACTATATCACAATTCCAGTGGGTCAGAAGTTTACATACACTAAGTTAATTGTGCCTTTAAGCAGCTTGGAAAATTCCAGAAAATGATGTCAAGCCTTAAGGCAATTAGCCAGTTATCTTCTGATAGGCTAATTGGCGTCAACTGGAGGTGTACCTGTGGATGTATTTTAAGGCCTACTTTCAAACTCAGTACCTCTGTGCTTGACATCCTGGGAAAATCAAAAGAAATCAGCCAAGACCTTAGAAAAAAATAAATTGTGGACCTCAAATCTGATTCATCCTAGGGAGCAATTTCCAAATGCCTGAAGGTACCACGTTCATTTGTACAAACAATAGTACACAAGTATAAACACCATGGGACCACGCAGCCATCATACCGCTCAGGAAGGAGATGCATTCTGACTCCTAGAGATGAACGTAGTTTGGTGTGAAAAGTGCAAATCAATCCCAGAACAACAGCAAATGACCTTGTGAAGATGCTGGAGGAAACCGGTAGACAAGTATCTATATCCACAGTAAAACGAGTCCTACATCAACATAATGTGAAAGGCTGCTCAGCAACGAAGCAGCCACTGCTCCAAAAACAGCCATAAAAAAGCCATCCTACAGTTTGCAAGTGCACATGGGGACAAAGATCTTACTTTTTGGAGAAATGTCCTCTGGTCTGATGAAACAAAAATTTAACTGTTTGTCCATAATGACCATCGATATGTTTGGAGGAAAAAGGGTGAGGCTTGCTTGCCGAAGAACACCATCCCAACCATAAAGCATGGGGGTGGCAGCATCATGTTGTTGGAATGCTTTGCTGCAGGAGGGACTGGTGCACTTCACAAAATAGATGGCATCATGAGGAACGAAAATAATGTGGATATATTGAAGCAACATCTCAAGACGTCAGTCAGGAAGTTAAAGCTCGGTCGCAAATGGGTCTTTCAAATGGACAATGTCCCCAAGCATACCTCCAAAGTTGTGGCAAAATGGCTTAAGGACAACAAAGTCAAGGTATTGGAGTGGCCATGACAAAGCCCTGATCTCAAGCTGATAGAAAATTTGTGGGCAGAACTGAAAAAGCATGTGCGAGCAAGGAGGCCTACAAACCTGACTCAGTTACACCAGTTCTGTCTGGAGGAATGGACAAAAATTCCAGCAACTTATTGTGATAAGCTTGTGGAAGGCTACCCGAAACATTTGTCCCAAGTTAAACAATTTAAAGGCAATGATACAAAATACTAACAAAGTGTATGTAAACTTCTGACCCACTGGGAATGCGATGAAAGAAAGAAAAGCTGAAATAAATCATTCTCTCTACTATTATTCTGACATTTCACATTCTTAAAATAAAGTAGTGATCCTAACTGACCTAAGACAGGGAATGTTTTCTACAATTAAATGTCAGGAATTGTGAAAAACTGAGTTTAAATGTATTTGGCTAAATGTATTTGTAAACTTCTGACTTCAACTGTAGTGCAAAATCTGATTTTTGGGGATTTGATGGCTGTAGTGTTAACTACAAAACATTTGAGTTTTAAACTTTAGATAATGTCGACTGTTGGAATGCTGCTAAATAAGGTGGAAACATGTCATCAAAGTCTGTTTAAAGGGTCCATTAAATCACAAAAGGCTACAATTTAATTAAATAAAATATAATCTGCGTGTGCTGCATGCTTCAAAATTAATGTGTGAAGCCGGCCGCTTTTACACTGAAAACAATGCATCGTGATCATCACGTGTGCTCTGTGTGTGTAGTAGATGACAGAGAGCAGTGTGCTCTGAAGTGCGCAGCAGATACAGACTATATTTATTTAATTAAATCTCAGCTTTTTGGGGTTTAATAATCATACTGGGCCATGTAGCGAACTGCTTATCCAAAGGAGAGAAACTACTGTCAAAAACACACTGAAAAGCCAAAATAAAAGCTTGATTTAAATGGACCGTGAAATGGGGAAAAAATAAAAAAAATATTTTACTACTGTATCGTAACAAAATGTTTACTGTAATTAAATAATAATTATAATAATAACAATGTATTAAAAAGAAATATCTCACACCTGTGATGCTCTGTCGTGCAGCACTTCATTTGACAAAATATCTCCAATGTTGTTTCAAATTTTGAGGATTTTGTAAAATCACTTAATTTGATATAAATAAATTAATTTAGATAATTCTATTTTATTTAAATTCTTTTCATTAGACTCCATTTTGATGATACAATTTTATTAAGCTGTCGAATATGGAAATTCAGCTTAATTAAATGTAAAAAAGTGTGATGTATTTAAAAGTGAAACAGCATATTCAACAATAAATAAATGTAGGCAAGAACTTAATTTTATCCATCAGGATCCTTTTGATCATGAAAAGTCAAGACAGGTGTTTTGGAGAGGAGGGTTTGAAAAATAACTAATAGTTACATTTTGAAAAATGAGTTCGAAGAATAATTTTGTTGTTGTTTAATCGTTTAATTTTGGAGTAACATACAGGGGTGGTTCTAGGGTCAGTGGATATTTGGAATCGGGGCTTAGCCCAGACCTCTGTTGATATACACTCACTGAGCACTTTATTAGGAACACTATGGTCCTAATAAAGTGCCTAACATGGTCTTCTGCTTTTGTAGCTCATCCACCTCAAGGTTTGACATGTTGTGCAATCTGAGATGCTAATCTACTCACTACAATTGTACAGAGTGGTTATCTGAGTACCATAGACTTTCTGTCAGTTCGAACCAGTCTGGCCATTCTCCATTGACCTCTCTCATCAACAAGGAATTTCCGTCTGGAGAACTGCCACTCATTGAATGTTTTTTGTTTTTGGCACCATTCTGAGTAAATTCTAGAGACTGTTGTGTGTGAAAATCCCAGGAGATCAGCAGTTACAGAAATACTCAAACCAGCCCATCTGGCACCAACAATCATGCTATAGTCGAATTCTCCATTTGGCTTTCCATAACGATTTGTCGGGTGTTTTAAATTAGTTTAGAATAGGGCTGGTATTGCCTCATGATACAACACATATTGCAATACATGTCACAATTTGATATATTGCGATACATCATTATATCATAATTTGATTCGATTGCGAATCAACTCCTATTTCAATTCCAATTTATTTGGCTATGTTTCAGTTATATACTGATGTCTGATGAAGAGCGTGTAGCTAGAAAAATCACGATTTTGTCTCTTGGTGAGCTTATCGATTTGGAAGTAACAGTGGACCAACTTTGCTGTGTTTACATGACATGAATACACAAATAGTTGAATATAAATATTGATACATGGATCTAATGTATCGATATAATATCATGAGAAAAAGTATCACGATATATCGATATTTGATTGTATTGACACAGCCCTAGTTTAAAAGATAGCAGAAAGCCCAATATTAAAATATATTCATGTTTAGTATCAATCTGATACCTAAGAACTGGTACATTTAACACCACTACAAGATGATAAAAACATTTAGGGCTTTACTGAAAACACCCACCCCTAGCACCGCCCATGTTTTATACTCTTTTGTCATTTGTTTTCTTTATTTTGTCCAAAACCTGTAGCTGTAGTTGCAGTGGTAGTACATGTAGTTATAATTTGCACTTGTCGGACCTCTAATGGCAACTAATATGACAATTGCCAAGTCCGTTTTTACTGTTTAAAATGGGTATGTATTATTTGATTCTGAATAGTCTAAAAATTTAGCTATTTGCTTTCTCTGTTCATTCTACTTTATTTTTATGAATACACAAAACACAGATTTTATTTCTAGGTTTCTGTATTAAATCAACCATCTAATACTGATTTTGGTTACTGCATTGTACGAGCTTCAAACCTGATGGATAATGCAGATTTTAACACTAAAAATGTTAAACATGCAGTTGTTGCATTAAATGGCAATTTTTGCCTGATTTAATACGACACTGGCTCACATAAATCAAACTCACATGACACATATAGCTACATGTCAAAGGTCACAATTGTAACAAGTGGGATAACAGAAGCTCATTATGATTAAACAACTAGTTAATTCAAATTATTATTTCTTTTTTACAAAGTAAAAAGAAATATGAATTTATTCTCGTTATATTGTTTCCTTTTTTCCATAATTGCCTATTAGTTAAGAGGTTTTATTTTATTTTATTCTATTCCCTTTTCTCCCAAATTTGGAATGCCCAAGTCACAATGCGCTCTAGGTCCTTGTGTTGGCGTAGTGACTCGGAGACCGTCAATCCACGCATCTTATCATGTGGCTTGTTGAGCGCGTTACCATGGAAACATAGCGTGTGTGGAGGCTTCACGCTATTCTCCGCGGCAACCATGCACAACTCACCACGTGCTCCGCTGAGAGCGAACCACAATATAGAGACCACGAGGAGGTTACCCCATGTGACTCTACCCTCCCTAGCAACCGGGCCAAACTGGTTGCTTAGGAGACCTGACTTGCGACTCCAGTGGTGGTAGTCAGCGTCTTTACACGCTGAGCTACCGAGGCCCCCAGTTAAGAGGTTTTATTTTTCAAAGTTGTCATAGTCCTGTCACTCTGTCAGTCAGGGATTTTGTCTGACAGGACCGTGACATCATCGTCCCATGTCTGTCTTGTGTTTCGATGTCTGTCTTTTTGTGAGCGCACAGTTTCGGTTGTATTCCCTGCCGTGCGCTCTTCAATCTGTCTTGTTTCATGTCGGGAGCATGGTGTCTGTATCCTGACTTCCTGTCTGATTTGGTTTCGGTCCGTGTCAGGATCCGGACACTCGTGCTCCAAGTCTGTCTGGTATTGCTGTGGGTGCATTGCACTTATGCTGTGTTGTATAAAGTATCCATTTGTCATACTTGAGCAGGGCCGTAGCAAGGAATTCTGGGCTCCCTGACTGTATATTGCTCTGGGCCCCTTTCATATTTAAAAATGCAGTTTAAAATATGTTGTTGGCCCCCCTGGACCTGTGGGCCCCTAGAATCGTTACCACCTTTTGCCTCATTAGCTACTGCCCTGTACTTGAGTAAAAGTAAAGATACCTTCATGGAAATTGACTCAAGTAAAAGTTAAAGTAGCTCTTGAGAAAATGACTTAAGTAAAAGTATTAAAGTAACTGATATTAAATTTTCTTATCAAAAGTACAAGTAAATTGCATAAATTACGGAAAAGTTCATTAAACCCATGGCAACTTATTTGATTGGTGGTGCTCATCATTTACTTACCCTCATGCCATCCCAGTTGTGTATGACTTTTTCATCTGCAGAACATATACAAATATTTTTAGAAGAATATTTCAGCTCTATAGGTCAATTCAATGCAAGTGAATGGTGGCCAGACATTTCAAGATGCAAAAAGCACATTAAGGGAGCATAAAGTTATCCATACTACTACAGTGGTTACCACTGAAGCGATTCAGTTGGTTTTGGGTGAGAACAAACCAAATTGTAACTCATTTTCACTGTATATCTTGCCATTGCAATCTCTAGGCATGATCATGATTTTAAGCTTGATTTCACTTTCTAGTGCTTGATGCATGCGCAGAGCCCTAGATGTCGCTATAGAAAGTGTAATCGAGCTTGAAATCCTGATCGCCAAGGAGACTGCTAATGTCAAGATTTAGGAGTTATATTTTGGTCTACTCTCACCCAAAACCAATTAGATCTGTTCAGAAGACATTGATAAACCTCTGGATTACTCTTATGCTGCATTTATGTGTTTTTTGGAGCTTCAGAGGTCTGGTCACCATTCACTTACATTGAAATGACCTACATAACAGTGATATTCTTCTGAAAAGTTTGTGTTCTGCAGAAAAAAAATGAAAGTCATACACATCTTGGATAAAATGAAGGTGAGAAAATTATGAGAGAATTTTCATTTTTAAATTAACAATCCCTTTAATGCCGCATTCAAGTCACATCAGAGCGATCATATTTATGGGATGAGTGTATTATGAGTCATAATAGTGACCAGAGCAGAGACTTGTCTTTTCATTTGGGCCAATAAGTAACATCCCAGAACACCCTGGCAACTGTATAGCAATGTGCAAAAAACACAGAAAACAATTCAGCAACAGCATAGTAACAACCGGACAACTGCATAGCAATGTGCTGAAAAACAGTTAAAACAACTTAACAACTGCATTGCAACAACCCGACAACCACCTAGAACACCCTGTCAACTGTATAGCAATGTGCAAAAAACACAGAAAACAACCTGACAACCAACTAAAACACCCTGGCAACTGCATAGCAATATGCTGAAACACAATTAAAACAACTTAACAACAGCATAGCAACAACCTGACAACCACCGAGAACACCCTGGCAACTGTATACTAATGTGCAAAAAACACAGAAAACAACTCAGCAACAGCATAGTAACAACCTGACAACCACCGAGAACACCCTGGCAACTGTATAGCAATGTGCAAAAAACACAGAAAACAACCTGACAACCACCTAGAATACCCTGTCAACTGCAGAGTAATGTGCAAAAAACACAGAAAACAACTTAGCAGTAGCATAGTAACAACCTGGCAACCACATACTGTAGCAATGCGCCAAAACACACAGCAGAGATCACCTTGACAACTGCATAGCATGCCCTAGCAACCATCAAGAAAACCCTAGTTACCACATACTGTAGCATAAAAGTGCTACAAAACAAATATAACACTTTAGCAACCACCAGAAAACTAGTTTTGCTTAGGCAAAGACCATTCATATCTTCATAAAATATAAAAATAAACATTGTTGGACATTTTCATAAGCGCTGGTAATTATTCATACACATCATACCTTGTTTAACCCTTGTGCGACCTTAGGAAAAATTTTGTCTTTTTCATTTTTGTTTTTTTGATCATTTTGGCTGTTAATGCCAACGGCATACATTTCGCCAAAGGTGTGTATTTTTGGGGGAATTTTGATATTTCAACCTCAGTTCCTATAATACATGTATAATACACTGTGTACACAAAATAGATACACTCAGGACCTTCAGGACAAAAATGTCCCCATTGAACCCCATTAAAATGGTAATATTTGATCCCAGTGCCATTAAAGAATAAAATCATGAATACTATGATATTATGCTTTCATACTCCCTTGCTTCAAAATGTAAATTTTTTAATGTTTTCCACCAGATGGCACCATTTTTCCTCATGTTTAGCCTATGGAGCAAATACATGCTTTTTTCCTATTTTCTCTTTGCTGTATTATAGAGCACTGCAGGCCAATTTAATAAATGATGCAGCTAAAATTGTGTGGGTGTATTGGTATTGATGTCAGAGTGTGTTTTGTATGTGTGTATTGAGAAATGTGTGTGTGTGTGTATGTAAAAAACAACAATGGCATTTAAAGGGTTAAAATCCTGAAAATAAATGAATATTTGGTAGTTATGATCAGGACTGATGTTGGTTAAAAAAAAATCTAAGTCACTGAAAGTGGAAAATAATATTCATATATATATATATATATATATATATATATATATATATATTTTTATGGCAGTTTTTTTATGCAGGCATTTTTGTCCTCTAAGGTCCTGAGTGTTTTTTTTTTTTTTTCATCTGACACTGCACAAAAAATAATAATAATGTATCAAAATCAGGGTTGTTGCTAATCATTGACATATCTCAGACTGTGATAATACCCCCCCCCCCCCCCCCCCCAAAAAAATCCCCTTAGCATTTTGTATATGGAAGATAATACATTTTTTGTGGGGGTTTTTTCCCATAAAAAACAACAGTGGCATTATATAAACAAACTGGCATTTAAAGGGTTAAAATCATGAAAATGTATGAATATTTGGTAGTTATGATGTTGTTAAAAAAAATGAACTCATTGAAAGTGAAAAAATAATATAATATTATTATGGCAGTTTTTTAACATGGATATTTTTGTCCTCTAAGGACCTCTGAGTAACTTTTTAAAATTGACGCACAAGGTTTAAATGTAAACGCATGTGATTGACTTTTATATGAACAGGTCTCCTGGAAAGGCGGGAGACTGATCGCACATAACTTCATTATTTAACAGCTTTCATAATGTTTAGGCCTAAACTTAAAGATAGACGACAGAACACATAATCTGGTGCGCACTTCGCTTGTGATTTTGATTCAGATTTGTGATTTGCAAAACGAATAATTCAGACCGCTTTTTGAAACTTTTTGTTCAGTTCAAAGGAATTAAATTTAAAAGAGTTGACTCAAATGATTTTTTCAATGAATCACACATCACTATCTTCGATCTGCCTGCATTTTTGCACATACAGCAGTTATTTTTATTTTATTTTTATTTTTTTTTGCGGTGTTCAGTCGCAAATGTAACGACAGGGTCTGGAGAAATTTATTGGAGTAAAAGTATAAATTTTTTCTTCAAAATGTAGTGAAATGAAAGTAAAAGTCCAAAGAATTATTGATACTCAAGTATAAATATTAAAAAACTGTACTTAAGTACAGTAACAAAGTATTTGTACTTCGTTACTATACACCTCTGCGCTTGTGTCACCTTCAATAGTTTGTCTCTCGCGAATGCGTCACGCTCACGTTGCAAGGGTCACGAGCTGTCTTCACCTTGTGCTGAGGTTGGGACACTTCGGTCAAAGGTCGTATATTGCCTTACTGTCTTGGCAATGTGCGCTCATGGCATTTGGGTGTTTTGTTGTCTTGTGAGAGCAGGTGGCTTTGTTTTGTTTCTGTATCACCGTGTGTCTCGCTGTCTTACTTCATACCAGGCCTCCTTGTTTGCTTATTATTAGTTAATTTGCCTCACCTGTCCCTTGTTAACCCATTTGATTACTCTCCCTATTTTATTCTCCCCGTGTTTGCTGTCCAGTGCCAGTTCGTCTTGTTTCCGGTCTTGTGTGCTTGTGTTTATTCCCGTCGGTCTGGTTTGTTGGTCTTGTTCCAGTTGGTCCTGTGTGTTTGCCCCGTTTTCTAGTCCAGCTCGTTTCTGTTACCCTCTGCCCCAGCCTGGATACATTTTCCGCTACGGGGTAGTTTATGTTTTTTTGCTCCCTTGTGGGAGTTTTGGTTGAGTTTTTTGTTTCTCTTTATTTTTGTATTTAAAAAATTATTGTTTTCTGAACTCTGCGATTGGGTCCTGCTCTGCATTCCTGACAAATATTCTATTTTGAAAACTGTGACCGAGAATAAATACACCAACACATTTTTTATCACTATTTACCACATTTTAGAATAATAGTCAAGTCATCAAAACTATGAAATAACACAAATGGATGGAAATATTGGAATTCTTAACTTATATTTTTAAAATTAGCCCCTTTGCTTAGCTTACAGCCCTGCTCTGATGCGTTATAAACAGTACTGATAATTAAAATGTAATGTACAAATATATGACTCTGTACATCTATAATGATTTTAATGGCCTTGCAACGTAAGCAGCATAACAAAGTATGTAAATACATTAATGGTAATATGGAACTACAGTGTATGCATTTTATTATAGGCCAGGCTTAAAGGGATATTTCACCCAAAAATTTAAATTCTCTCATTATGTACTCACCCTCATGTCATCTCAGATGTGTATGACTTACTTTCTTCTGCAGAACACAAACGAAGATTTTTAGAAGAAGAATATTTCAGGTCCTCACAATGCAAATGAATGGTGACCAAAACTTTGTAGCTCCAAAAAAAAAAAAAAAAACATAAAGCCATCATACAAATAATCCATATGAGTCCAGTGATTTAATAAATGCTTTCTGAAGTGATCCAATCTATTTTTGGGTGAGAACAGACCAAAATGTAACTCATTTTTCACTATAAACCTTGACATCAGCAGTCTCCTTGGTGATCATGATTTCAGCTCAATTACACTTCCTAGCGCCATCTAGTGCTCTGCTCATGTGTTAAGCACTAGGACTTATAATTGAGCTTGAAATCATAATGGTGCCTACAGGCTGCAATGGCAAGATTTATAGTTAAAAATGAGTTATATTTTGGTCTGTTCTCACCCAAAAATCGATTGGATCACTTCAGAAAGCATTTATTAAACCACTGGAGTCATGTGGATTACTTTTATGATGCCTTTATGTGTTTTTTGGAGCTACAAATTTTGGTCACCATTCACTTGCATTGTATGGACCAACAGAGCTGAAATGTTCTTCTAAAAATCTTTGTTTGTGTTCAGCAGAAGAGTGAGGGTGGCGCCGTCGTAGTAGCCTACTAACTTTCAAAAACTTACCTTAGGTTACCTAACAAACATTTCTAACAGTGTACGGTGGTAATAAAATAAATCGCATAATGTAATAACTATTAAATCTGACAGACAGAGGGAGCCGTTAACTAGTCTATCGTTTAGTAGCTGTCATGACGTGTGTCAGGGGGCCGTGCTGACACTCGGTTAAGTTGGACTCATCTGGATGGATGTTATCACACTGACTGGAGCCCCTCAATCACTCAAGAAGACCATTAAGCAGAGCACAAGGAGACTCTGTGAGCAAACTCTTGAGGCTAGAGAGGGAAAAGGCGTCACAAATGGATTGTCCTCTCCACTTAAAGGAGTGTTTTTCTCCCTGAAGAGTTTGGTTTGAGAAGAATAACCTTTTAGGCTACCTGGTACGCTCCCACTTAGATTTGTTGGTCAACTCAAGATGGGATATCATTTCATTGTGTTGTTTATCTACGTACTCGCACCGGGATGCAGAGCAGAGAAACGAAACATTACCGTAGCGGTGATGCTGCCTGACAATTTAAAGTATCCGTGGGCATCGCCGCGCGTGCTCCCCGCTATCCGAATGGCGCAAGAGAAAATACAAAAGAGCGGACTCTTAATGGGACACACTATAAACCTTCTCAACTACAGCACAGAGGATTCCTCTGGCTCTTGCTCCGAAAACGAGGCACAAATCATCGCCGTGGATATTAAACTCTATAATAAACCTGACGCGTTCATCGGACCCGGGTGCGCGTATTCGGTCGCGTCGGTCGGACGGTTCGCATCCCACTGGAAAATCCCGCTGATAACTGCGGGAGGACTCGCGTATGGTTTTGATAAGAGGGAAGAGTTCAAAACTATTGTCAGGACGGGTCCGACCACCACGAAGCTCGGGGACTTTGTCAGTTGTCTTCACGCGCATTTTAACTGGACTTCGCGCGCGCTGATGATTTTCCACGACCTGAAACAAGACGATCGACCGCATTATTTCCTCTCCGAAGGCATTTACACCGTTCTAGGTGATGAAAACATCACCGTGGCGGCTTATCCTTACGAAGATCCACAAACTTTCAATTATCAAGATATCATCACATCTATAAAGGACAACGGGAGAAGTAAGTTTACATGCAGTTCAACAACTCAAAGAAGCAAAAAGTACCAAAATAAATAAAATAATAATAATAATTACCATAAGAGTATACCACGGTGTTTACTTGTTTCTGTAAGGTATAATTAAAAGAATACCATTGTTGTGTTTGTCAGGCATGGTACCATGGTTTATGTCAGTGCTATAGGATTTATGGTGCACCGCACGCACGGACGCACGCACACACACACATTTATCAATAAACCCTACTCATAGTATTGCATATGGCAACAACAGGCTCATTAAAATTCTCAGTCCAACCTTGAACAAATTCTGAAGAATACAATGAAGCATTGATGTCCTTCCAGACAGAAGTTCTGAGGGATAAACCTTTGGTTTAGGGCTGACACCACCTGTGCTCCCCTGGGCTGTATTTTTGACCCTGTGGTGACCTCTGTGAGTTATTTACAGCACCACCAAATCCGGGTTGCACGGGAGGTCATGCGACCATCCATATTCACTGTTAATAAAGACATGTGGTCATCATCTATGGACACCTTGTGTTTAATTACCCGTGAACTCTTTGCTTAAAGACTTACTTGCTAAAAAACATATGCAGCGAAAAAAAAAAAAAAAAAAAAAAAAAAAAAAATATATATATATATATATATATATATATATATATATATATATATATATATATTGAACAGTTGATCTCGATAAGACAGCATTTGTGGCATAATGTTGATTACCACACACAAATAACTAACTAAATAAATAATTCCTCCTTTTCTTTAAAAAAAGCAAAAATCGAGGTTACAGTGATGCACTGACAATGGAAGTGAATGGGGCCAATTTTTGGAGGGTTTAAAGACAGAAATGTTGAGCTTATAATTTTCCAAAAGCACTTACATTAATACTTCTGTTAAAACTCATGTATTATTTGAGCTGTAAAGTTGTTTAAATTGTCTTTTTACAGTCATTTTAGGGTTTGTTGACATTACATCGTCATGGCAACAAAGTTGTAAAATTGGCTATAACTTTACACAGAAAAGGTTAGTAAGTGATTTTATCACACTAAAATCATGTTAACACGCATATTGTTTACGTCTTATGGCTATACTTTTGAAAGAGTGAGTATCGAGGGCGGACTGCGAACAAAAATCAGTCGTGCAGAAAAGTTGTTTTTTTTGGGGGGGTAGTGTGTTTTGGGGTCGTGGCAATGTGTGTCGCTGTCTCCTTCTGCATATCGTGGCCCCCTTCGGCATATCGCAGCACTGTTTCGCGATGCCCTTCAGCTTATCGTGGCCCTCTTCAGCATATCGCGGCCCACTTTGGCGGCTGGTACACTGGGAAAAGTCCCGGTTCTCCAGGGGCGGAGCCAGGAGTTTTTTACAGGGGTGGCCTGGCAGGGGCCAGTGATCAGTCTGTAGTGGCACAGAAATTTTTAGGCAGCATTTCCATATCGTCGGGGGGGGGATATAGTGACACCTGGGACAGAGAGGTGCGGTGACCTTGGTGTGCGCACATGTTAAGAATCCTGTGTGTTGCGGTTGTACAGAGACAGTTCCACCTCTAAAAACAAAATTGTGACTAAGACAAAAAATTATAAAAGCGGCAGTTGCGAGCGGGGAGGCCAATGGGGTGGCCAGGCTTCGGTCCGTGGTGACCACGGCCACCCCTGGCCACCCCCTAGCTCCGCTACTGCGGTTCTCCCGAAGGTAGGTCCACCTCTGGTGAGTATTTTAACGTTTATGGTTTGGCCCCCATTCACTTCCATTGTAAGTGCCTCACTGGAACCCAGATTTTAGCTTTTTTTTTTTTTTTTTATAAAGAAAAGGAGGGACAAGTCAAAATTATTTTTTGTGGTAATCAACATCTTGCCACAAATGCTGTCAATTGAGCTTAACTTGTACTGAACCAAGAATATTCCTTTAAGGTGCTACAAATAACCATTAAAAACATTTTTATTTTTAAGAGTGTATTGCCTGATTCCTAGCTTTGTTACGGTGCTTGACATTCCCAACCTCTTGAGCTGTCAAAAACAATTAAAGCGGCAGGACTGCAATAATACATGGAATGACGAGATCCCATAATGTATGTCACTGAGGTCTTCTGTGTTTGCACTCAGGGAGGCAAAATGTGGTTTCACAAGTATTAGCATCATTATTGTTTATCGTAACTCTCTGAAGGGCATGATTTACAAATAAATACAATTCATTAGTTCATTTTCATTCAGCTAATAAATACTTCCTTTAATTTTAAGCAAATAAGAATGCATGCAGCTGGTCACAAAGTTTATACATCAACACTGATTGCATTATGTTCCACTCATGGATTTGATTCGCTACGCACTAGATTTGATTGTTTACATCTAGGTGATAATAAAAGCCAAATGCTATTGCATTAAAAACATTTTTAGAACTTAACTCCAACAACAATGTTTTTGCATGGCAGTCAATGAGGGTGTTGCAACAAATTAACTGATTTTCACATTTGAAGTGATCTCTTGCTGTCTTTCTCTTTCTTTCTGAATATATAGGCTACACACACAAAAAGCTGTGTGGCCTTATAAGGTGTACGTTGGGCATGTAAAATGAGTTAGAGGAATTAAAGGAATATTCCAGTTCAAAACAAGTTAAGCTCAATCGACAGCATTTGTGGCATAATGTTGATTACCACAAAAAATTATTTAGACTCGTCCCTCCTAATCTTTAAAAAAGCAAAAATCGAGGTTACAGTCTGGCACATGTGACAGAAGTGAATGGGAGCCAATTTTTGGAGGGTTTTAAGGCAGAATCATGATGCTCATAATTTTTTACATTAATTCATCTGTTAAAACTCTTGTATTATTTGAGCTGTAAAGTTGATTAAAATGTCATTTTTAAATTTTTTTTTTTAGGGCTTTAGGGTTTACAGCGTTATGTCGTCATGGCAACAAAGTAATAAAATTGTATATAACTTTACGATATTGCAGTTACTTACTGTAAAGTTTCACTTGTTTTTAGGCAGTTATTGCTGACCAGTGTTGGGTAAATTACTTAAAAATAGTAATTCACTACAAATTAATAATTATTTCCTCTAAAATTGTAATCAGATTACTTTTTCAATGAAGTAATTAGAAAAGTAATCACATTACTAATCACTTTACTTTTAAGTTACTTTCTAAAACACATTTCCGCTTAACAAATTCAAAATAATGTCTATATTTTTTTCTTGTTCATTGTTTCACACAAGTCATACACTCAGCACCTCACATTTCTCCTTTACAATGACTTGTTACAGGTCCATAATTAATGTATTCTACATACATAATATATTATAAAAAGGCATAACCCTACAGTGTACTTACAAGTAATTAAATTAATTGAAAGCCAGTAACTGTAATCTGATTACAAGAATTTAAAATGTAATGCATTACACTACTTTTTTAGACCAAAATTGAATTAGATTACATTAACTAAGATTATACCCAACACTGTTTCTGACAAATGCAACCTGAACATTGCATGGATAGCATACAGTGTTGTGTTGGGTTGAACCCGTGTTGTCAGTTTAAACATGCATCTTCTGTATATGAGAAAAAGTCTTTCTATGCAATGACTGCCAGCAAAACAAGTCTTTGTCTGTAAAACATATCAGCCTCATTGCTGACTAAGTAGCATATTTAACACACAACACATTCTGACATGCACAACATTTTTGTAACATTTATTATCTATGCAATGTTACTGCACAGCTCTTTTGAATTCAGTGAGAGAAAAAAATCAATAGAATATTTTGTCTTGAAAGGAGCTGATCACAGCTGCAGTTAACAGGCAAGATGCAGTTCATTGAATATGGCCAAACAGCATTCATTCGTGTTCCACATTTTGTATATTTCCTCTAATGTACTGTCAAGTCACTGTCAAGAATGATTAGGTATATAAAGTGCATTTCTTTCTGTAGTCAAATACTGTTGACTTTAGCAAAACCTCAGAGTGCTCATGGATGTGAAGCAGTTGTTTTAAAATTGCTAAATGATTAATGATACAGGATTCCTTGTAGTCTGTGAATTAGGTTTACACAACATTAATAATTGTCCAAATGTAAGTCGTTGTAACAAGGAATGAGTCAGGATGGTCCTGACTACTCAATTAGTGAGGTTGACTAGTTTGTCCAGATTGGATATTTTTAATTAGCGTTCTGACAGCGAGCTGTGCTTTAGCTGTTGACGGTTTGCACAGTAAAACAACGTTCTGCTCATGAAAGTAGTTCAGTAACTTGTTGAATGCAAAGGTAATGACTTCATCAGATGTAGCAGTATTTATGTGAGTTTGGGTCTGTATTCATGCCTCAGCCTTAATAAGTTTCAGATCGATGGCTCTCATTGCTGTGTTCAAACTGCCATGGCAACACGCATCCATGTCTCTCAGTGTCTTCTTTGAACATAAAAAGGCAAATGAAAGCCCTATGTTGCTTACAGCTTTTCACAAAGACTTTGTCATCATGCTTGGAACAACTAGTATTTTCATTAGATAAAACATTATTCAGAAATGCTTGCAGAGTTGTATCTTTTCTTACAGTGTGAGTCATTGACATCATTAGTTGTGTTGACAAAGGCAAGCAGCACTATTACTATTGCTCATACTCACGGTTAAGGATTTTTTCCCCATTAAGAAAGTTTTACCCATACAGAAATGAATAGTCTTTTTGAAAAAATATGCTTAAAATGATGTACACTCACTTGAAATTATGAATCTAGTCATTTCACTGGTCTCGAAATAGCTGTTTTATTCTACATGGAGCTAAATCACACGACCAGCCGAGTATTACCCGTTTATATTGGTAATCTTCCTATTATTGGACATTTCCGTTCATTAATTGAATTGATTAATGAATAATGGCTGACTGCAAATAGTGCATTTCTAGTAACCAAAAACATTTGCATCCACACCGCAAGGTGTCAGTTTAAAGAAATATTTCGGGTTCAATACAAGTTAAGCTCAATCGACAGCATTTGTGGCATAAGACTAATTATCACAAAAAATATTTTCATCTAAATCCTTTATTATTTAAAAAAAGCAAAAATCGCGTTTACAGTAAGAAACTTACAATGAAAGTGAATGAAGCCATTCCATAAATGCTAAAATAAACACTGTTTCAAAAGTATAGCCATAAGATGTAAACAATATACATGTCAACATGATTTTAGTGTGATAAAATCAGTAACTAGCCTTATCTGTAAAGTTTTATCCAATATTGCAAATTCGTTGTCATGACGATGCAACACCTGTAAATCCTATAAGTGATTTTATCACACTAAAATAATGTAAACACATATAATGTTATGTTGTGTGGCTATACTATTGAAACAATGTGTAAAATGTGTAAATTAATGTTAATGTTAATAACTGGCCCCATTCACTTCCAAATCTTTAAATGTGATTTTTAAATAAAAAAGGTTGAAAATATTTTTTGTGGTAATAAATATTGCCACAAATGCTATAGATTGAGCTTAATTTTATTGAATCTGGAATATTCCTTTAATTCCAAGACTACCGGCATATCAACCAGTGCAAAAATTCTGAGTGCACCTTTAAAATTCAGTGTGTAACTCAGCCCGCACCATTTGTGCAGACATGAACGATACCTCAAATGGTGCAGGGGTGCGTTTCCCATACAACTACGTAACTCACTGATTAACCAACATAGAACAATGTATTGATCGAGAAGTGAACTAGCTAATGACTAGTGTTTCCCAAAACCGTAGGAACTACCGTATGTCGCACATGCATCGTTCGAACCACATTGGTTCAACAATATAGAGCTTTCATTAATGACATTATGCAGGGGATGGAGTAATAACTTCTACGGATCATAATAGCTCATTTACACGTACTCCAGAAAGCTGTTTAATGGCTGAAAGCTGCTGAAGACACAAAAGCTGCATGCACTATGTAATGCAACAGATAAATTAGCTGCAAAAGTGGGGTTTCCCTTTACCTCAGACTTCAGGATTCCCCTGTCGCACTTGAGCACATACGAACATTCAATCTCTACAAAAACATTAAAAAACGTCACTTATGCGTTATCATGGACACATAAGACGTGTTCGCCGTTTCAAAATGCCACTTTCTGCCTAACACCAGAGTAAGCCATTTTCTGAAGTCTTGATAGAATTAAAGATATGTATATGGAATAAAAGATATAGAAGCCTCAGATAAGTCAAATTATGTCCACACAGCAAACTAACAGGAAACTATGCTTCTAACCACAGGTAAAGAGCTGTAGTCCCAACCACACAACTTTTTGATGCAGTATGTGAATGTTCGTTAGAACTACGGTTTCGGGAAACACCAAATCGTAGAGCTATGTTGGTAACGATGGAACTCGCGACCATAGTTGACTAACAATGCTTCTGGGAAACGCACTCCATTTTGAAAATAAGTGTGCTATTACTTTGCTAAGTTATCGGACTATGGTTTTCACCTGGCATATTATAAATGCTATAAATGCATATTATAAATTATAAATGCATTAAAAAAAAAGAAATCCCATAGATTTGAAGGACCCAAGCCATATCTAGGAAACAGAAATCATTGAGACTTAGGGGTGGGCTTTTTTTACTTGGGCCAGTTAGCAGCCACTTAACAACTACCCAGAACATGCTATCAACCACAAAGCAACTTGGTAGCAACCACTTAAATACCTTAGCAACCACTTAGCAAGTATTTCACATGCAAGCACCACTCACATTTGTGGTAGAAAATCGTGTTTCATGAAGAATACCTAAGATCCTTCAACATACATACTTAAAGAATAAAACAAAGGTATAAAAAAGTTAATTACTGAGAAGTGCCTGACAGATTTAATTTAATACTGGTACTTGACTGCCACCAGATTTCTGCACTTATCATAACCTCACTCAGTTACGCTTGGTTCTGTCAGTGCATAGTCTACTGCCTCATGTTTACTCAATATGTACGTCACAGAAATAAGTGATAGCATCGCCACATGGCATTTATCTGATAATATTTTCACTATTAATTTATAGTTTTTGGGAGCAGTTTAATTAGTCTAGATTAGCCTGACATTTAACTACCCTGTTATAGTGTGCAAACATTTAGAGCACTTTTATGGCTAATTGCTTGCAGTTGCTGTTTTACCGTTAGTGCTTGCAGCCATGTCGTAGAAGCACTCGTAAGACTTATTTACTAACATGTGTAAGTAAAGAACACAGCAGCATGTACACGCTTTTGAGCTGTATTTTCCTTCAGTAGTGCTGAAGTAATTAATGTGATCTCAAAGAAATTGGGTTAAAATGTTGTATTTGATGTCAGCTTTCTTGGAGAGTGGCACAGTGGGGAGTGCATGTGTTCTTGACACACAAGGGTCATTATACTCACTCAGGTTGAAATCGAGCCGATCTCCCAGCTGCTTTCCTGTCTCCCATCTTAACTGCAAAAATGCCATAAATTAAAAAATAAAATCTGAGCTTTCAGACTAGTTGTTATAAAAGCACGCTTAAACATTTAGGATCTCTAGAACACACATATTATACTTACATTGTTATATGATCATAATAACGATGATGTTAATAATAGTAGTCTAATTAGAAAGCGAGTGTAACCCTTTTTGATGTGTTGTGTCTTAAAGCATTTTGTAAAGAGCCTAGTAAAATTAGTTACAATGGTGTCTCTGAATAATATAGTGGTTTACGTTGTCCAGAGACGTCAGGGTGTTTTTTTCTATTTCCTCCCCGAGTTACTGTATGTTCCAATGACCCTGAGGTCACAATCATTTATGTTTTTGTTGTTGTTGGGGCTTGTTCAGTTTGTGGACTCTCATTCCATTCATTGATGAGATAATGATCAACCTTGAGGCTGTAAAGTGTCATCACAACCCTGTTTTATGTTTTTGTGGCCTTTTTACCTCTTTATTAGTTAAACACATGCGGAGGAAGACAGGAAATGATGGAGGAATGGGATAAGGAAATGTTGCGAACTGGATTTGAAATTGCACTCCAGAGCTCAATGTGTCAGAGCCCATGCACTAACCGCTAGGCCACGGCTCGAACACCTTTACTTCTTCTTTTGGTTTACATGTGGGAAACAGTGACTTTTTTGGCCTGTTTTTTCATCTGCCAGATGAAATCTGATCGCTTAGAGAAGTAATAGCACACCCCTCCCCAATTAAATGTTAGTAGTGATTGAAAGCTTTTAAAGAAAATAATTTCAATTCAGAGTTACAATTTTCTAAAGGTAACATTGTTCAAGCATGCAACTTTTTGCCTCTCTCAGATGAATGGAAGCAAATTAGAACCAAATGTCAAATGGCTGAATAGTAGAGGGTGCCAAACTGTGTTTTTGTGTTTGTGTGTTTGTATGAAAGAGCGAGCACAGTCGAGCACTTATGAACGATTTATAGCAGATGTGAGGCACTACACAAGCTCCAAACACACACCTCACACACAAAGAAAAGACCAGAGTGAGTGTTTCACTCCTAAAATGACTGCAATCAGGGAAGTACATGTTGCCTTTGAAAAACAACTTACCGCTTTACAATTTAGACATTTATTTGTTTTTGAAAGATTTGCATGAATTGAACTGTTCTTATTTATCCTCAATCGGTATCAAAATCATAAAATCAGTTTACTCCTCGGCTAGCCCCAGTGACGGAAGTTGCTAACAAGTGGATACATAAGAAGAACTACAACTCGCTTAAAATCTTTATGGTAGTTTTAGTATTCAGCAACATGTGCTTTTAAAAAACATGAACAAGATTCATGTTTGATGTATGACAGTGTGTAATTTATGTTGGAAATGAAAAAGTGAAGGTCTCTTTACGTAATGTTGACCACAGACCTTGTTTTACTCATAAATCAAAAACCGCTAAGCTAATTCTAAAAACCCAAAGGAAATTCCTGAGGGAATCCATGGCTCAAAATTTTAATTCTCCTCCAGGTTTTAAGTAATATGATCACACTGAAAATCAACGTGTTAATTCTGAATGTTTTCCATCTAAAGTCAGAACCAATGTGCCGAATGCCGTACAAGCTAGCCGCTAGCAAAACATTAGCACAGAAGTAAGTGAACACACAAGAAAACATTGTTTTGATCTCTGTACTGTTACACCTTGTCTACACTGGACATGAGCGGTGTGTCGTGTCGCATCAAAAGCAAATAGATCCAGTCATAATCAATGAAGATGTCTACACTGGAAGGGTCTGTTGCGGGGCATCACATCAACGGACTCGCCCGGTGTAGACAGGGTGTTAGGGTTTCACCCTGTCCACATCCCCTGTCCGTTGATGGAACGCAGCCTGACAGATTTTAGGTGACAGTTTTCCCATGTGATTAGTCTGGTTTTAGGACCACAACCCTAACTGCTCTATACAAGAAAGGCTGAAATCTCTAAAACTGTTTGTCAAGGCTACGTTTCAATAACAAATTTACATTTTTGTATCAATTATGCTTGTTTAAGTCAAATAAACTTTTTTTTAGGCTGGTCCAGCTAATGTGCCAGACGTACTACACTGTGAATTTGACAACAGTAGGTCGAAAAGTTTTTTTGCAGAAATCGAAATTCGAGCCACTTCCCCCAGTAGCCGAAGTTGTAAGTGTTGTTGAACATGTGGGCACGTGAGAGCTCCAGTTTCCGGGAAATATGTCCACCAAAAGCGAGTTGTAAAGGGAATTGTTTTTAGTTGTAAATGATGCAATACAGGTAACTGGAATGCATGTTTTATTAATCCTATCCCCTAACCAAAACCCCAGCCCTAAATCTAACCATCAGTGGAGTAAACATTTAATCTTAAAGGAAAATGCAACTTACAAATCACACTTAACATTGATTGTAAATTAAATTACTTCCTGATTTCCATGGGACCAGAACCCGTGTCTCAGAGGTTGCTTGGACACCACGCTATTAGTAAAGACACTGGAAAAGGTAAACACATTTGGATTGATGGAAAAATGTCTGATAGAAGATGGTAGTGGTGGTGATTTTGATTGATCTTTGTGACTCGAGTCTTATGAATATGTCACCAAAAAGATTTGTTTAGATTCGTTCATTGACCATTTCTGCAAATTACGAGTTTGCGCCAGTAGATGGCGCCGAATGACCATCTTTTACATTTTGAACAAGTATTTACACTGAACAAAAAGAGTCATTCATGATGGGAACAAGTCTAATGATTTTTTCTTAAAATTTATGTCAACAAACATACTAAGACATGTCAGCACTGCAGAGTGTTCAAGCATCATAAGCTATTACCCACAAATGACAACAAAGCATATTTATGATACTGTGAACTGCTGAGCACAAAAAAAAAAAAAAGACAACAATACTAGCCTAAAAATTTATTATGATTTTCAATAATGTCCATATGTCATTGTAATGTGTGGTCATTACTCACTTTTATTCATAATTCATCCAGCCCCTTTGCTTGTTGAACGAGATTGCCGATCTGAATGAACGACATGCAGCTCCTCCTCTTGTTCAGCCAGTCAGCAGATCCTCGATCACGAATGAGATTACTGATTCATTCATTTAGTTCGTGAACGAGTTTACCAGTACATTCAGTTCATTCATGAACGAGCTCTCATCTCGTTCAGACTCAAGTGATCAATTACTACTAATTCTGTGAAGGGGTGTATTCGGTCAGTGGGTCAAACCAATGAAATGCTCATTCACAACTTGTACTCGAATGTTATTGGCTCACGCTGATCAGTCTTCAAAAGCAGGACAAAGCAACACAAATGGAATTTGCTTGTCTACAAATGTATGAAAAAACTTTAAAAATAGAGTTTAAACACCATAACCGTTTTCACCACCAATGGCAGGTCTTACTTTTCCTATATTTTCAAAAGCTGGGCTTAACTTTTACCAAGACACAGAAAGTGTTCAAGAAAAGCCTACATATTTTACACTGTGCACTAAAGCACATTTCCATTCGTAATTGATGTTATTTTTTGTTATTAATTTTTTTTATTGATTCCATTCACAAAATAAACATAACATAAAATATGGAATCAAATGATGTACATTAAGCCCCGCCCCCCGAACTAAGAATTAAACACTCTGGACACTTTTGTCCATACTGAGTGCAAATGCGGGATAACGGGGTGTAACTTAACTTCTAAAACTTCTAAACATTAGTTTAATAGAAAGGCTTTGCAGTGGTGAAATAGGGGCAAGAACTTCCTGTTCAATACAAAACCAGGGAGGGGCTCTCTCAGGTGGAAGCGACCAATGAGCCAAATGTCTGAGACCGAATGCATAATAATAAAACAAAATATTGGGTAGGCCTAGTCCACCTTTGTCAATCGGCCTATGTAACTTCTTGAAATGTAATCTGGGACGTTTACCATTCCAAATGAAATTGCTTGAAATAAGAGAAGGAAACATCTACAGGGAGAGATTGTAGCAGGTAGTTGGATTTTGGAATACAATTCATTTTAATAACATTAACCTTCCCAATCATAGATACATGTAATGAAGCCCACCTGCCCACATCGCTCGAAAAGCTTTTTATTAAGGGGTCAAAATTAACTCTAACTAAATCACACAAATTTGCTGGGAATAAAATGCGCAAATACTTAATGCCCTGTTTGGGCCACTGGAAGGTGCATGGCTGAAAAGTCGTTAATGGGCAGTACACTGTCAGAGCCAAAGCTTCGGATTTAGACCAATTGACTCTGTATCTTGAGAATTTAGAAAAGGAATTAATAATTCTGTGGAGGCAAGGCATAGATCTAGTGGGGTCAGAAACGAATAATAAAATATAATTTGCATAAAGCAAAAGCTTTTGCGCCATACCTCCCATCACCACCCCTGGAAAATCATCTTCCTTTCTTATCGCGGCTGCTAATGGTTCCAGGGCAAGACAGAACAATAATGGGGAAACCCTACCTGGTGCCCCTATCCAGAGTAAAATAATTTGAGATTAATCCATTTGTTTGTACCGACTCTACCGGGTGTCTATAAAGTAACTTAATACATCCAATAAAAGTATTCTCGAATCCGTATATTTCCAAAATCTTAAAAAGATAATCCCATTCTACCATATCAAACGCCTTTTCGGTGTCAAGTAAGATGGCAGTGACTGGAGTCTGATCATTCGCCACTGACCACATGATATTGATGAAACGCCTAATGTTATCAGAAGAGCTACGGCCCTGATTAAACCCCACCTGATCTATATGTATAAGAGATGTCATAACTTAATCAGTTAGCCAAAATTTTTACAATATTTTAATGTCTAGCTGGATCAGGGAAATTGGACGGTAACTCTTACACTTGCTTGGATCTTTGTCCTTTTTAAGAATCAGACTGATCCGGGCTTGTGTAATGGTTGGCGGAAGCTTTCCATTCTTTAATGATTCTGTATAAACTTCTAACAAAAGTGGAGCCAGTTCTGTAACATAAGATCTAAAAAATTTCAAAGCTGTCTGGCCCCGGAGCCTTGCCTGTAGGCAAGGCCTTAATTACCTTGCCAAGCTCCTCCAAGTTTATCTCAGAATCAAGAGAATGTTTTTGCTCAGTCATCAGTTTAGGGAGTTCTAATGGTTCCACAAAGTTTCTAATATCCTCATCAGTAGACGAAGACATGGAACTATAGAGATAAAGATAGAATTCTTTAAAAGCATTATTAATATCAATGACCGAGGTAAATATTTCACCACCAGCATATTTCACTGACGGAATGGTAGAAAAAGACTAGATATATCTAGCCAGAAGCTTCCCTGCTTTGTCCCCCGACTTAAAGTATGACTGTCTTGCCCTGAATAGCCAAAACTCCACCTTCGACAACAAAATAGTATTATATCTATATTTCAATCGGGTCAATTCTCTGAGGCCATCAGACAACATTTGGTGCTTCAGCTCTGCCTCGGCACCTTTAATATTCCCTTCCAACTCCACGAGTTCTCGTGCTTTGGATTTTTTGTTGAATAAGGCATACTGTATGATCCGACCCCTAAGAACCGCCTTAAGTGTCTCCCAAGCCACGCCCACAGAGGATACTGAGGACCAGTTGGTCTCCATATATACATTGATTTCAGTGAGTCGGTCCACTGCAACATGAGTACCACAAAGTAACTTACTCACTCCATTGACTTTATGAAGGACATCGCTTGCTGGACATGTAAATGTTTTACGGCCATCCTTAGCATCTGTTCTCAATTTGGCCGGGAACATCAGTGCAAAAGCGACCTTCCGTTGATGTAAGGGTTTCTTGCATTCCTTGAATCGATCACGTTTCTCTCTTGTCGAATTCGCAAAGTCTGGGAACAAGAAAATGCTGTGGTTCTTCCAAGAAAGCCTTCCTTTATTCCTCGCCTCGCATAACATGAGATCTTTATCGGATGATCTCAGAAATTTGGCCAGAATTGATCGGGGCCTGTCTCCCTCAGCGGATTGCTGAGCCGGAACTCTGTGAGCTCACTTGATTTCCAGCTTATGGCCTGCTATGTTGAGCAGATTCGGAAGGAGCCCATCTAGGAATTTCACCATATCCTGTCCTCCTTTGCCCTCAGGAATTCAGACGAAACTAATGTTATTCTGCCGGCTACTGTTCTCCATGTCCTCCAACTTCTCCCAGAGATGCTCCAAATCCACCTTTGTCGCTTGTGGATTAGCAGATAATTCCCTCTCCGATGACTCCAGATAATCGATCCGTTTCTCAACATCCCCCACTCTTGTAACCACCTCAGTGAATTTCGTCTCCATGGCAGTGATTGATCGACGTATTACAGCAAGATCCTCCAAGTCGGCAACGACCTTCGTTAGCATTGCCGACATGTTCAACATTTCCCAACGAATTTCCCGAAACTCTCAGACCAAATCGACTCCTGGGCACGAGGCCTCCACGGGGTGTCAGCTTGAGCACGAAAGTGTATTTTAATGTCTCCAGATCCCAAGATTTTTAATTCTTTGACATATTGTCCTCCTAGAACAGTTATGGAACAGAGTGTATCGAATCTCACCGGTTTATGACATTAATAGTTTTAAAACTAGCACAATGCGCAGAGCTCACTGTTCACACGTCTGAACCTCACATGGCGTCACATGACTTCCGTAATTGATGTTATTTTAACTGTATGTTCTTAAGTCATTTTTGCACATTCATAAATTGGAGGTCATGTTTTGTGTATACTTATAAGATTGTTTTAGTGCATTTCACCCCTTTCTCTCCTTGTTGAACATAATTGATGCCAAACTTACATGCCGAACTGAATGAACAACATGCCTCCTCTTGTTCAGTCTGTCAGAAGTCATTACTTTAGTTCACAAACGAGTTTACCAGTACATTCTGTTCATTCATGAACGAGACGCCTCACTCAGACCCGAACGACCGACTCAACTGGTTCAGTGAAGGGTGTATTCGTTCAGCGGATGAAACCAATGATATGCTACTTCATAGCCTGCACTCGAATGGTATTGGCTCGTGCTATAGTCAGACTTCACTGGCATGAAAAGCAACAGAGCTCATTGGCTTAGAAAAAGAGAGACGTCAGTGAACGAGGAATATGAGTCAGTGTATGGAGGTGAACGAGAACGATTCGTTCACTTAAAAGATTCGTACAAAATGACAGATTAATTCACGAACTAAACATCACTAGAAGAAATGGCACTTGTAAGTAACTCAGCAGAGCAGAGTTGATGTCAGGGTACCGGTACATTTGGAGCACCGCAACATGTCGTTCCCATGTGATCATGTTGAATGTGCATGCACATTCTAGAGTAAACAACCTCAAAAGGCGATTTATAGCTTTTATAATGTCTCTGGGATTGTTCGGCACCACCTGTATATGTTTTTGTTCACAAAACAAACAAATTACTTTGTCAGCAACAGAATGATTTAGCGCAAATACACAACAAAATGCAAAAATCCTAGGTCCTTTTCAGACCCCCGCCGTGGACTGTGGACTGTCTGCCCTCAGCTCTAGTGAAACAAAATGTTCTTGTACAGTTTCATAGGCTTTGTATCAGCCAGGCTCAAGCAGATCCTTATAAATTCTATAACACCACTGAACATTTTCCTTGCCTTTTTGTACATTTGTCTTGGAGTGCATCCAGGAGACAACAGGACTATTTGGCATTAGTTTGTCTACGTAAGGCTGGAAGAGCTGAGGATTTAGAGGCTGAGAGACAGACTTTGGTCTAGCACTTGAGGAAATGTCTGGAAGCCTGGCCTCTGAGCTGGCAGTAACAATGCTGAAAGACACTCCTAATGTAAATAATGCCCAAAGAGTAGACTCCAGGGAAAACAAACACACACACACACACACATACATACACACGTGCCATGTCTAGAAACTTTTGTGCATCAATATGGTGCGATTCAGAGAGGAAGTGTCCAGCTATCTGTGCTTTGATCCATTCCTTTAAAGTGTTAGTTCACCCAAAAATTTAAATTCTCTTATCGTTTACTCACCCTCATACCATCCCAGATGTGTATGATTTTCTTTTTTCTGCTGAACACAATCAAAGATTTTTAGAAGAATATCTCAGCTCTGTAGGTCTATACAATGCAAGTGAATGATGGCCAGAATTATGACGCTCCAAAAAGCACTTAAAGGTATTATAAAAGTAATCCACATTGACTTCAGTGGTTAATTCCATATCTTTAGAAGTGATATGATAGGTGTGGGTGAGAAACAGATCAATATTTAAGTCCTTTTTTACTATAATTTCTCCTCCCTGCCCATTAGGTGGTGATATGCATGAAGAATGCGAATCGCCAAAAACAAAAGTAGAAGAAAGTGAAAGTGGAGATTTATAGTAAAAAAAGTCTTAAATATTGATCTGATCTGTGTCTTTCATTCTAGTTATTTGTTTGACATATCGTATCTTGTTCTTCCTTAGTTGTATACATCTGCGGTCCTCTGCAGACATTCTTCCACATAATGAAGTTGTTTGAGGATGAGGTGAAGAACCGGGAGGACTACGCCATCTTCTACCTGGACGTTTTTGCTGAGAGTCTAAGTGGTGATTCTTTAAAGCCCTGGCAAAGCTCAGACTTTCAGTTCAATGACCCCATCAAGCTATTTCAGGTAACAGTATTAACACACATAATAACTACTGAGCTTTTACTCAAAAATATGATCATCTTTATTTTAAATCATTAGCAGAGGTTTATTAATAGCTTTTATGTTCTTTTTGTTGGATCAGTCCAGCAGTTACCTCAACAGCAGTATTCTTAAACACTTTAACAGTCTGCTTTCAAGGTTTTGTAAAATTTTTTAACATTTTTTTACGTTAATGTACCTCTGCATGCACAATTACATTTAAGGGGTTCCAGCAAGGTCTTTTTGACGACTTTTATTAATTTAATTAATATTCACTTGGCATCCTGGTTGTTTTGATTGTGAATAATCCATTAGGCTTCCATTTACTCAAATGAGTGTTTCTGCAGTCATTTCTCTTAAGGTTGATTAATGCAGCTAGACTCAAGAAACAAGGCATGGGCCTTAATTATTCTGCTTTTGATGTTCACATAAGCACCTTTATTCATTTATTTTAATTAGGTAAAAGCCATTTTTTAGAGGTTTTTTTCTTGAGGATTTTTTGAAGATGCCATCAAAATCCATTTGGGCCATCAAAAGTTTCCTTTCTCGTCATGCTGTTTAAATTAACTCTTTAAAATACTTTTATTGACAACTAGTTGAATTAAATGAATTAGGGACCATTGAGAAATAACTTTTAAAAACTGGAGCCTTTCCTTTTGGCAGATTAATGTACATTACACAACATCATAATGTGATCAACAAGTTTTAACGGGATTCCTGGACAGAATACTCATCCTTGACTTTCTCTACAAAGGCCTTTATTGTTTTTAAAATGTCAACGTCTTGAGTGAGGCCTTTTTGGCATAGCACAAACAAAAAATGTTGTCGCTAAAATTAACATTAGTACAGTGAACACTTTTTATGGTGTATTAAATAATGTTGCCACCAGTCTTTCAGTGTACTAGGGTGTCAACAATATTGCAACCAGTGCCTAAACTTTTGGATTCCAGATTTTGGAGTAAAGTAATTTACTTTCTGAAAACTTCTAGTGTACCCAAAGTGCAAAGACAAGATAAAGATCCCATAAAATCGCTTGACGAGCACAGTTTTCTTTCCTGTGTTGATTAAAACGGCAAGTTTAGCCAGGATAAATCGAAAACTCGTCCCTTTTTTGTTACACCTCCGTTATGAACAATGATTTGCTACTTGCTAGATGTTTGCAGGTGGTATTAAGAGGAATACTGATAATTCTGTGAATTTCAGTGAAAGTAGGTCAAATGTTCTTCAGCTAAAATTGTTCTGTGCTTTCTGATATTGGAACCATTGCCCCCAGTGGCTGAAGCTGGAAGTGTTGTTGACAAGTTTCTGGGTGAAATGTCCACAGAGTGGCGCCAAAAGCAAGGTGTATTTTTATATGTAAATGACATAATAAAATCAACAGGAATGCATATTTTATCAACCCTACTCCATAATCTAAGCCCCAGCCCTAAACCTCGCCATCAGTGCAGTGGGATTCTTTTCAGTATTCGTTGGACATTTGGTACTCCATGCTCTCTGGGGACAGTCTTGCAAAGATATAATTAGCACAACAAGGTTAAAGAGTAACTATATAATACTGGCATAAAACATTGTACTCAAACAAGACAACGCTTGTAGCTGCAGAATTATACCAAAATGCTCCGATGCACATTCATTGCCTGCCTAGTGTCCATAAGAAGCCATCCAAAAATTTCACCCTTAGCGCAAAAAAATTGCCAGTGTCCAGCGTTCATTCAATTGACGTGTAAGTTATACATAAAACATCTTTTTTAACAACAGGGTTTGTTAAGACAGAACATGCAAGTCATTTGAATGAATGCTTAGATGCCAGCAGCATTTTAGCCCAATGTGTGGACTTTTTGGATGGTCCCTATCACAACCAAATATTCAACAAATATCAAACTTAGTAGAACTTTACCCCACTAAAAATTATTATGCAGTAATTATGGGTTGATTTTTTTTTTTTTATTGAAATATAATTATTAGGATTATATATCTAATGAATAAATAAAAACTATATTTATTTCTATATCTATTATTATTTGGACTATTTACTGTGGTGTGGGGGGAAAATAAGATAATAACACTCTAACAATTCTACCACTCCAAATATAGGGGGGCCTCTGGGAGGGCCAGTCTTATTGATACAGAGGCACTGGCACATGCGCAGCTTTGTTTCACTTGATTGTCACGTGCGCTATCTCTGGAGTAGGGCTGAATGATTAACCAAAATAAAATGGAAATCACGATATGACCCAGTGTGATTTTCAAACCGCGAGGTCTGCGATTTAATGAAATAAATAAATAGTCTCAATACGCTGCCCACTGTGCTGCGCCTGTGTGCACGTCTGTTTTGTCTGTAGTGTGTAGTGCTTTCTTAAATACATGTAAACGGGATCATTGTATTACACATGTGGCTTCAAAGTGGTTCTGTGCTCCGTACACACAAACTCTATCTATCTGGTGCACTGAGTGACAGACAGGGTTGTGAGGGTGACTTTTGAAATGTATTCCACTACAGATTACAGAATACATGCTGTAAAATGTAATTTGTAACGTATTTCATTAGATTACTCAAGGTCAGTAATGTATTATAAATACTTTGGATTACTTCTTCAGCACTGGTAGATTTTTTCACTTGTTTTGACTATAAAAACTCTGCCAGTACAGTAAGACAAAATACATGTTAAAAATACATTCTCTGAAAAACATAAATATCTCATGCAGTGTTGTTTCTAAAACAAGATAAATCTAATTGATCTTGTTTTAAGGATTTTTAGATCTTTTTACAGGAAAACAACACAAAAATTATTATCAAGAATATGATTTTTGCTCTAATATCAAAGGTCTTACTAAAAAAAAGAAATTATGATCCAACGTGAATTTTCTTGATAAAAAATATGATCATGCCTGGTAATGTGCATGTAAAATGGCTATAAATAGCATTTTAGCTTAGTGTAAAGCTGACAATTTACACAAGGTTTATTTCTATTTCTTCTGCTCCAAACTTACTACAAACTTACTTCTCTGTCTGCTCGTATGAATGTAACACATCATAAGAAAATGTTTCACCGCTGTTCAAATGCACTTTGGATCGCATCATTTATATGTACAAATGTTTTCCATCTGAAAGGACTAAATATTAAATGAAACAAATGACAATAAAATACAAAGTAATCTCTTCAGTAATCAAAATACTTTTTGAATGTAACTGTATTCTAATTACCAATGATTTAAATTATAACTGTAGTGGAATACAGTTAATTATATTTTGTATTTTAAATACCTAATCCCGTGCATGTAATTTAATTACATGTAATCCGTTACTCTACAACACTGGTGACAGATATGCTCTGAGTTCAGTTAGGTGTGCTAACGTGCACTGAGCGCATTATTTATAGTGCCCCAGATTTACTTTAAATGCATATTTGCATAATTTCACATACCTCTATGTTTGGCCGGTACAATCTACTATACACATTTAAAATAACCCCATGAGAGTGGGTTTTTGTTGACAGCAAGGCAGATGAGAGCATCTCACTGGATTAGAAGGCTGTTGTCAACTCAACTTCAAACAACAGAAACTTCTGTCCCTTCAGTTTTCTAAATAAAAGCTTCCACCAAAATAAAGGCTTGAGGGTTTACCAGGACTGCATAGTGAGTTAAGAAATTATTAAATATATAAATTATTTTTAAATACTACTAATAATAAATTATTACAGAAATAATGATAATTATTATTATTATACAATAATATATTAACAATTTCTTAACATTATAATTATTGCAATAATATAAAATTCAAGTTGACTGGGTTTAAAAAAAATAATAATGAAAAGTGATTGTGACTTTACTGGCACGTTATATGTTATTCAAGGACCCGGTAGCAGTCACGGAACACAGACGATCACCTCACGCTCGCACTTTCACTTTGCGCGTTCGCACCGCACCTCGCAACTTTCGTACCGCGCCTCGTAGTGCAAGGCAGGTGTTCAAATGGCAGCTTTCCTGCTGTTGCAATCATGTTACAATGTTAAGAGCTCTATCTTTGCTTTGTGGGCATGTTCTACTGCTGTGCTACATTGATAAAATGCTTGTCGCAGGTATCAGCATCATGTCTCCCACCATCTGTTTTCACGACGGTCAATGCATGTGACATTAGTGGTGTTTGCACGAATTGACTCACTTAAAATGGCGTTAAAAAAATGAGTGGCATTAAACAAATTTATTAACACATTAACTTCGACAGCACTAATAAGAATACTAGTCAGCAACATCAGACTGAAATGTGGCATAATGTGAAATTTAGCATTATGGTCAGGGCCTCGTTTCCCAAAAGCATCGTAAGCCTAAGTAGATCGTAGAATACATCTTACGATTCATCTTAGTTTTGTGGCCCGTTTCCCAAAAGCATGGTAACTTAACTAGTACTTAAAAATGCTCATAAATTTACGAGTGCTCTGGAATAATCGTACAGCGCTAAGAGCATCATAAGAACATAGACTTATGCAGACATCTGCAGGACAATTGTGAAATTACACCTAATACAATTTAAACACATATAGCTACACTTTATGATCATTTAATGTCAGTATACATATGTTTTATTTTATTATTATATTTAATCAACAAGGCTAATAATAATAAATGCAGAGAACTGTAAAAATTACCATCAGAGAGAGAAGGAAAAAAGTCAATAACTTGCTGCCGTGCATGAAAATCGTACGTACAGTATATTGGCTCCTCATCCTCGTCTCCTCTTCCTCTCTGACACCTAAGGGCGCTCTCGCCCGCACCATGTGTAGCATTGCTGTTATTGTTATCACTTTTGGGAGTAAAGAGCAGATCTCCCTTTGATTGGTGAACATCCCTAAAGCAGTTTCCACGCGTCTCCTTATTTTACGCTCCGCGATAACATGGTGAACCTCCTTATATTCAATTAATGCTTGTCATTAGCAGGACCGTACACAGGGCCTCCGCTGCCTTCACTGATCCTGGAAGCTTTAATCTCGACCCACAGAGCAATTTTTGAAAACTAAATATTAAAATGCCCACCTGATGAACAAAGCAGTGATTGTATAAAATAAATTTATCGTTCTGCACAAAACGATTGCAAAATAAAATGCAATTATGTGGTAAATTAAGTTGTACTTTTAAGAAAATATTTTTAAATATTTCCAGCAAGCTAAATTACAAATGTTTTTAAAGTTACACACAAATATAATGAAGTTGCAATGACAAGCAGCACTATACGGTCACATTTCAGCACTTCATGTTTATGGACAGCGTCTCTCTTAAGTAGCACTTAAGCACGTCCTCGCATGTTCACATTAAGCGCAGTTTTGGGAAACACACGTAAAAAATAATGGACATTCATAAAATTGCTCATAGAAAACACTCTTAACTGCTAAGATCAATCGATATTGGGAAACGAGGCCCAGGTTGATTTAAAAATAAATGTAATTTATATAATAAAGAGGAATTAGTTTTCAATTATAAAGTATTTAATTCAATAGCTGTATTATTCAAAAATAGGCATTACAATATGTTTATTTAATATATAAACCAATTGTTACACATTTTTTTTAATATATATATATATATACATTGTGATGTACTGTAAATCGTTATCGTGAAATAAAATTACTCATATCATGATGTAAGATTTGGTCATATTGCCCACCACTAGTAATTAGGGAGAATACGGGTCAATTTCAGGATACATGAACATTCGGAAGCAGCATGTCAATTTCCAGTGTGATCATGTTGTTGGAGGCATTTAATTGGAAAAAATAAATTCTTTGTATTGCAAGAGTCGTCAGGAATATTTTTGGTCAGTTTTCCAGGACGGAAGACAAAAACATCTAAATTCGTGTCTCTGCTAAAAGTTACTTTTGTCAACTTTTAGGGGTACAGTATCATATAGAGTTCTCCAAAGCCAACAGACATGCACTTAAAGCCACAAAACTCCAATTTTAAGTGTTGCAAGATACTGACTTCAGAGTTTTGATTCAGAGCATGTGCATCATGCCATCCCAGATGTGTACATTTCGACAAATTTCACAGATCCAATGTCATAATGTAGAGAATAATGAATGTGTTCTTGCCTCTGGGGAATAGGAATTTTAAGATCTTTTTTAGCACATATATTGTACCTTTGGAGAGTCATAAACATCACTTGGTGTTGCACTTTTTGTGCCTGGTTTCAGTACCATTATGAAAAAGGATGGCAAAGTTTTCAGTAACATCTTGTGTCAGAAGTGGATATTTCACCTGTAGACCAGATCATGTAATGTTCTTTTATATCTCTTATCCTATCTGAATGTTTTTGTCTGTCTCCCCAGTCTGTGTTCATTGTAACGTACCGTGAGCCTGATAACTCCGAGTATACGACTTTTCGAAAAGAACTCCACCAGAGAGCAATGCAGGACTTTAATGTGAAATTGGAACCATCAATGGTAAGTTGCTCATAAACAAGATCACGTTTGTTGGCATATAAGCAAGGCCATCTGTCACATCATATTTAATCTAAACATATGTCCAGAGTATAGCATGGTTCTCTTTTGGCCTTGTTTCATGGTCAAACTCTTGACAGCACTGCGTGACTCATATAACTCTATAAGGTTTCAAGGAACTAAACCATGTCTACTCCAGCTACAAGATCAGATGCGACACTTCAAAGTGCTTGAGTCATAAGTTTGGCTTCCTCATGTCAGTCCCATTTTCCTGAATCAGCTGTGCTCTTGGATATAAGTAGGAAACAACACGGAAACCCTAGATTTACATGTGTGTGCCAAATTAAAGCATTCAAGAAAAGATTCCTTATATTAAAGCCCTAAGCTACATACCCCAATATACTTTATTATCTTAATCTTATGATTAAGTAATAGATCAGATTTCTGGTTACTGCTATTATATTAATTACAGTTACATAAACATCCCCTTTTTTTAATGCAGTGCATAGTAGAGCTGCAACAACTAATTGATAAAATCGATTATTATCAATAATGAAAATCATCGACAATGACTTTCATTATCGATTAGTTGGATATATGCCGCGAGCATGAAGAAGCTCCATCAGTGACATCACTACAGCCCGGTGAAAAATGTGTTGCATGATGAAACTCATTTGAAAAACAATGGAGACAAGCTGAAAAAACAGGTCCCATGTTTCCAGCGCACGAGAGCACTTTATAAACACCTCAAAGAAGATCCTAATAAGCATACAGTTTAATGTGGAGCAGTTGCTACTTTAGGTGTGTTGACAGAGTGATTGTGCTGTTAAGATACGGGAGAGTTGTTTCTTTCCAGCACATGACTTACATTTCACTGCTATTTTCTATTTTATAATGTATACATGTTATGAATTCAAAATCGGGCACATATTTCTGCGTATTGTGCCAAACTGCTTGTTTTTACCAAATGCGAGACTTCGTTAAACTTAACTGAGCAAGCGTGTGCGTGCATCCACAACAATTAAATGGATCGCAATGGAGAAACGAAACGCAATCACTTTGATTAAACTCCCTTTACCACGCTTTCAGTTTCAATGTAATCAATCGTGCAGCTTTCATTGATTTTACTCTGACGTCTCAGAGGTGAAAGTGTCATGTTTATAGTGTTTTAGATCGTTTCTCATCATGCAAGCACATGTAATACAATGAGCACCGGAATGAGACTTCAGCACGAGAGTGAACCTGCACTGCGTTTACAGATGATTGTACTATATTAAACTGTGTATAATGCTGAATATAATGTATAATAATGCCAAGGGTCCTGATATTTGATCATCCTGATAATGCCAAATGTAATGCCTGATTCCTCCAGTAAATTTATACTATGGAAAACATTATTTTACTGGATAAACATATACATATTTTTGAAAATAATAATTTAGAAAAATGTAATCAGTGAAAATACCATTTTAAAATCTACAATATTAATTTAAAATACTTAAAATGTATGTAATCAGTGAGAGTGTACAAGCATATGTACTGTATCTTACATAATTATGAATTTTTCTGCTGGGCAGAATTATTAATATTTCTGTTTTGGTGTCACCATTGCCCTCTGCTGGGCTGATGTTTTTGTCCCACTCTGTCCCCAATGCATCATTTTACTCTTTAATGAACAATACTTTTTGTTCTACAAAGTTTTACAAGTAATGAAAGGTTTTGCATATGTACTGAAAGTAATAATTATAATAATAATAATAATAATAATAAATTCAAACTTTTCATGATTCAGGCTTTGTTCAAGAGTGTATAGAATCATGAATTCAGTAATGTAAATCCTTACATAGTCCTTACACCCTTTATAATTTCTGTTAAAAAATAATATCTTCTAAATCTTCTAATATCTAAAAAATCATATTTTAATAAAATACAGGAAAGAAAATTTATTTTTTAGCCGATTAATCGATTAATCGAAGAAATAATCGAAGATTAATCGATTATCAAAAATAATTGTTAGTTGCAGCCCTAGTGCGTAGTGTGTAGGCAGTAGGGGTGACCAAAGAATATACAGCATATATCATACATGCTGGTGATTTGATACATTTGTATGTTTATTTGTGCAAGATAAATGCAAGGAGGAGGCAAGACTGTGTTTCTCAGCAACATTTATGATTGCAATGTTGAACAGTGACAGCCTCAAATGGACAAACATTAGCTTAGTTTGATGGTTAAATCCAGTAATAGCTCTTTGATAACATCTTATAAGAATTTTCATTAATAAATCGTCACAAACATTATATAATGCTTAATAAATCTTTAGTTAATGTTTTTTCAAATAGTTAGAAATATAATATAATGCACTTGTTTATGTTTTCTAATTAATTTAACTAACATTAAATTTATTAAACTTTAAACTTTCATTCCTTTATGGCCTTGCACTTTTTAACAAATACAAATTATATGGTAACACTTTACAATAAGGTTCCATTTGTTAACAATAGTTAACTACATTAGGTAACATGAATTAACAATGAACAATAATTTTACTGCATTTATTAAACTTGCAGTAAAAATATACTAGTACATTTTTAAAATCAAAAGTTGTGTTTGTTAACATTAGTTAATGCACTATGAACTAACATGAATCAACAATAAACAATTGTATTTTTATTAACTAACATTAACAAAGATTAACAAATTCTGTAAAAATATATATTGTTTATTGTTTGTTCATGATACCTAATGCATTTACTTATGTTAATGAACGAAGCCTTCTTCTAAAGTGTTACTAATGATTTTAACAAATGTTAGATAATGATTAACAAATCATTTGTTAATGTATATTTGAAGGCTTACAAATATCATTAAACTTTATCATAAATGATTAAAAAATGAGCATATTTACTTTTTCATATACAAATGTTTTTATAAATTATTTATATTTTTCACCACTTCACACACTATTCATGTTTACAAAAGATTCATTACTGTCCAGCTAATTAGTAACCAAAGTCTGTAAAAGCCACACATTTACTGTTTGTTTGCTGTGGTACAATATGTATGCATGCTTTTACTATTTATATATCTTTACAATTCATTAAGTAATTATTTGTTCATATTTTTGCAGTACCCAATGTAAAGTTGGAACTATTCATACATTGTAAATGTTTATAAAGGATTACAAATAATTATTAGCCTTACAAATAATTAGTACCTTTATGGGCATTAGACTTTGAGCTACTGTAGCAAAGTTTGTGTAAGGGTGGGTTGTTATATATTTTTATATTTTATATATATATATATATCTCAAAAGATTCTAAACTGGAAAATGGATTATGACATTATTTATTATAAAGTATTCATAATTATGTTTGTTTTACTTTACCTTGTCATGACTAATGTGGGGCAAGTTGAACCAATGGACAGTTTTATTTAAAGACATCATATATCTATGGCCCTAACTTTTAGGTGCTCCCTTATAATATCAGTTGAAATGAGACATCACCTTGGTTGTCTTTGCATATTGGACATCTTAAAGGGATAGTTCACCCCAAAATGAAAATTCTCTCATCATTTACTCACCCTCATGTCATGTGTATGACTTTCTTTCTTCTGCAGAACACAAATATTTAAAAAAAATATATCTCAGCTCTATAGGTCCATACAATGCAAGTCAACAGGGTCCAAAACTTTCAAGGTACAAAAATCACATAAAGGCAGCATAAAAGTAATCCATAAGACTCCAGTGGTTAAATCCATATCTTCAGAAGTGATATGATAGGTGTGGGTGAAAAATAGATAAATAATTAAGTCCTTTTTTTGCTTTAAATCTCTACTTTCACTTTCACCGTCTTCTTTTGTTTTTGGTGATTTGCATTATTCCTGCATATCACCACCTGCTGGGCAGGGAGGAGAATTTATATAAAAAAATTACTTAAATATCGATTTGTTTCTCATCATATCGCTTCTGAAGGTATTGATTTAACCACTGGAGTCTTATAGATTACTTTTATGCTGCCTTTATGTGCTTTTTGGAGCTTCGACATTTTGGTCACCATTTACTTGCATTGTGAGGACATACAGTGATGACATATTCTTCTAAAAATCTTCTTTTGTGTTCAGCAGAAGTAAGAAAGTCATACACATCTGGGATGGCGGGATGGCATGAGGGTGAGAAAATGATGAGAGAATTTTCATTTTTGGGTGAACTATCCCTTTAAATAAACATAGGCAAATCTTACCCCAGTCTCCCCTATGTCTGTACAGAATGATATGTAGCTGCAGAATACTTGATGTTTCCATGTATTAAAGCTGTTTTGTGTTTCCTCAGATGGATTTTATTGCTGGCTGTTTTCATGATGGTTTTGTGCTATATGCAAAAGCCCTGAGCGAAGCATTAGCAGACGGTGTGTCTCAAAATGATGGCATCAACATCACTGTAAGAATGGAGAACCGCAGGATCTGGGGTGCGTTCAATGCAATCACTGTACTGTCCTGCATGGTTTTCTAATGCAAAGATATGTAGTGGGGTCTAAAGGTAGAGAATGAAACAGAGAAGGTCTATTTTATATTCTTTTGTAATTCATTACAATTTTAGCATTATTTGAGAATGTTCTTGTGTGCTGTAACAGAAGAAAGAACGTCATACAGGTTTGGAACGACATGCATATTTCCAGATTTCAATGAAAAGAATCAATGTGATCTATTTATCTATATACATACATAAAACAATATATATTTACTTAAGAGGCAAAATTGTGTAAGATTTGTTTTCAGAGAATGTTTTTTAAAATTGTTTATTTTCCTTATCATACTGACAAATAGTTTTTTCTTGTGTCAAGCATAAATATAATAAAATTTACTGAGGGTTCTGCTTAAAAGAAGAAGAAGAAAAAAATGCCAGTGGGGAAGAAAAATAAACTTAGATATTCAAGATATTCAAGACTCAAGATAAATTCAAGATATACAGTATTCCATGAAAACAAGTCTTTTTATCTAACACTGTATTACTTCTCAGGTAATCTTGTTTTAAGGATGTTCAGATATTTTTAATGAAAAGCAAGACCAAAATACTAATCAAGTAAATTTTTTGGAGCCACTTTATATTAAGTGTCTTTAACTACAGTTAAGCATTTGATACAGTGTACTTATTATGTACATATGTGATGTTGCATTTTACTTACATTTAAAGTACCTACAATTAGGGCTGCAACAACTAATCGATAAAATCGATAATTATCGATAATGGAAATCATGGACAACGAACTGCATTATTGATTCGTTTGCGGCGAGCAAGGAGAAGCCCCGTCAGTGATGTCACATCACAGGCAAGTGAAAAATGTGTTGCATAATGAAACTCGTTTGAAATACAGCGGAGACAAGTTGAAGTGGAAAAAACAGGATCCAAGTTATCCAGCGCATGAGAGCACTTTATAAACACTTCAGAGAAGATCATAAGAAGCATACAGTTTAATGTGGAGCGGTTGCTGCTTCAGGTGCGCTGAAAGAGGGCGTGTGCTGTTAGATGCACGAGAGTTGTTTCTCTCCAGCGCATCACTTACATTTTACTGCTTTTTTCTGTTTTATAATGTAAACGTTACGAATTCAAAATCAACCTAGTATTTTGCAAAACTGTTTGTTCTTACCACAAGCGAGTGTCCGTTAAACTTAACCGAGCAAGTGAGCGTGCACATGTAATGATTGATTTCACTAGTAAATGTATACTATGGCAAAGATACTGGATAAACATACAAATTATTATTTTTTTTTTTTAAAGAGTAGTTTAGAAACATACTCAGTGAAAATACTATTTTAAAAACTAGAATAATAAAATACTTAAATGTATGTACAAGCATATGTATCTAACATAATTATGCATTTTTCAGCGGGCAGAATTATTAACATTTCTATTCTCGTGTCACTATTGCCCTCAGCTGGGCTGATTTTTTGTCCCATTGCATGCCCAATGGATCATTTTACTCTTTAATGATGAGCATTTTTTGTTAAGTTTTACAAGTAAAGGAACTGTTTCTACTAATAATTAAATCAAACCAAATCCTTACGCCCTTTATCATATCATTTTTTTGAAAAATCATATTTTAATAAAATACAGGGAATAAAATTTCATTTTTTATCCAATTAATCATAGAAATAATCGAAGATTAATTGATTATCAAAATAATCATTCGTTGCAGCCCTACCTACATTTAATTACATCTGCAGTTACACTGCTAACCTTACCCTTAATCCTAAAGCTAACCTAACTCTTACCCTAAACCCTAACCCTAATCTTAACCCTAAACCTAACATTACCCTAACCCTTAACCTAAATCCTTATCTAAACCCTAACCCTAATCTTAACCCTAACCCTAACCCTACCCGTACCTCAACCTCAGTAGCAGCAAATGTGAATTCTATGGAGAATTATGCAGAACAGCATTTAGTTACACAATAAGTACATTGTATTGTATGTATTTTAATGTTAGTGCATAGTAGTTAAAGACACCTAATATAAAGTGAGACCAATGTTTTTTGCAGAGCAACATTTAAAGCCTTCACAATTTGAGGAAGTGATGACACATATTTAGCAATCGTGTCAAACTGGAGAGTTTTGGCATCTTCACTTAGATTGTTTTTAAAGTGAACTGAAGACTTGAAAGAGCACATCTGAAGCTGATGTTGGTGAACGCACTCTCTTAGGGAGTGTAGAGGTCACAGTGCTTGATTGAGAGTGAGTCCCAGTCAGCGTGTGGATGGAAAATATGTTTCTAATACACAGCCCATCTGCCGAGATCCCTCCCTGGTGGAGACTATACACTCTGTGCCAAACACACACTGGAACCAGGCAGAATGTTGGAGCGGAGATGGGCAGTTATCTGTATTTTCTCTTAATAATCAGCACCTCACTGGACTTTTAAGCAGTGGTTCTCAAACTTTTTGGTTCAGTGGTTCTCAAATCCCTTTTTGGGACAAAATTGGCCAACTACCAATATATGTACTGATGTCTCTGTTCAGTGACGTTGCAGCTTAGTGTGTGGGATAGCAGTGAAATGTAATCAGTTAGCAGATTTTCAGTTAGATTTTTACTAATATATCTCATTTTTATGCACACTATAGTTTTATCATTGACAGTCCCTGATTATATGCATAATCTTTCTTTTTGGAGAAATGTCATCTGGTCTAATGAAACAAAAATGTAACTATTTGGCTATAATGACCATTGTTATGTTTAGAGGAAAAAGGGTGAGGCTTGCAAGCCGAAGAACACAATCCCAACCGTGAAGCATGGGTGTGACAGCATCATGTTATGGGGTGCTTTGCTGCAGGAGGGACTGGTACACATCACAAAATAGATGGCATCATGAGGAAGGAAAATTATGTTGATATATTGAAGCAACATCTCAAGACAATAGTCAGGAAGTTAAAGCTCGGTCGCAAATGGGTCTTCCAAATGGACAATGACCCCAGGCATACCTCCAAAGTTGTGGCAAAATGGCTTAAGTACAACAAAGTCAAGGTATTGGAGTGGCCATGACAAAGCCCTGATCTCAAGCTGATAGAAAGTTTGTGGGCAGAACTGAAAAAGCGTGTGCGAGCAAGGAGGACTACAAACCTGACTTAGTTACACCAGTTCTGTCTGGAGGAATGGGCCAAAATTCCAGCAACTTATTGTGAGAAGCTTGTGGAAGGCTACCCGAAACATTTGACCCAAGTTAAACAATTTAAAGGCAATGCTACCAAATACTAACAAAGTGTATGTAAACTTCTGACCCACTGGGAATGTGATGAAAGAAATAAAAGCTGAAATAAATCATTCTCTCTACTATTATTCTGACATTTCACATTCTTAAAATAAAGTAGTGATCCTAACTGACCTAAGACAGGGGAATTGTGAAAAACTGAGTTTAAATGTTTTGGCTAAGGTGTACTTTAACTTCTGATTTCAATTGTAAAGAGTGTCACATTTCAGCACTTTCAAAATCTGCGATTAATCGTGATTAACTGGAAAAATTATGCAGTTAATCGTGATTTTAATTTTGTTTAATCACTAATCCATGTATAATTCATTCATTCCATATTCAATTAAGAATCCAAAATCGTAAAAATGAAGAACGGCTTATTTATTTAACCATTTACAAAGACAATATTAAAAAAACAAAAAAAAAAACAAACAACTTGTTTTTCGTACTTTCGATTGGAAAATTGGAAAAATGGCCACGGGACACTGTGCATTTTGATAATTTGATTTTCCATCTAAAAAGAAACTAAAAGAGGTGAAAAATGAATTTGCACATGTGGGTGGCCCTGAAACGCCCCTTTCTTCTGATTGGTCAACCTGCACCATCTATTCTTCCTCAATGCCATGAGACAGAATGACAGTTCACTGCTGTTAAATTGTTCGATGAATTCGTCTCAGTTAATATTCAATTCTTTATTATTTATTCTCCAAAACGCGCCATGTTTATTGCAGCTGTGCTATACCTCTCACAATGTATACAACACATACATAACAGTAAAATGTTCATTGAATTTAGTCACTGATGAAGGGGCTTTGCCTTCTTGCCAGCATGCTCTTGCATTCGACTCAGCATTGGGACAATCATTGGCACTTGAAGCGAATGATTAGCGAGAGAGATGAATATTAGGCTACATAATGTATGTAGATGTTTATAAGTTAGTCCCTCGCTCTGTATGCCAAATGTCTTCTTACAGTTATGCCACTCAGTCGTGCCACTAAAGCTGTTCTATAAACTTAAAAGTGGTGGGCTACCACACAGTGCAGCTGATCAGTTCTGGGTACAGTTGTCTAGTCCGTACTGCACTGGAGAGCAGTTGGGTATGGCATTCGCAGTTAGGGTGGCCGACATCCCGATAAAACCGGGACAGTCATGATTTTACAAGCCGTGTACCACATCCCGATGGACCTAGAGACGCCTTTTGTCCCAATAATTGTTTTAAATAAGCATTTTAAATTGGCATTGGTGTTTTGTGCTTTGTCTAACATGAGAAACCAGTAGAGAGTAACAAAAGTATCACTCACTACAATTTCATTAGGGTAGTTTTCTCAGAGCGACTACCGGCTCAAAACTTCCCTCGCCTCCTCCGCCTCTCATATCTGCTACTGTCTGCCCAGGAAAAAAATTCATTACCTGGTAGAATCCAAAATCGATTAGGAATGAGTCATGCTAAATAGCGCGTAATAACATAAATAATGTTATGATATGCTAATATGCATCAGTGTTTACTGCATGATGAAGCGCAAAAAGTACAAGAACAAAAAGAAAGCGCAAAAAATGTTGGTGCACCGACCCTGGCTATACTTGCATTTTATCTAAACACAAACATTACAACAATTCTCAGTTATTTTAGTCAAATACCTGTTCACTGAGCTGCTTCAGTCAGGTTTATTGTCATTTTATATATTGCAGTGCTATGAACAAAATGAAAGGAAATATACAGTCTAACGGCTGCATCCAGGCAAACAGATGAAAGTTATAGGCTGCATTTATGGCTGTGAATTATAACAGCTACAACAGTAAATTACAAATAATAAATTGGAAGATATTAATACATTTAATGTAAGACAGTAAGTATTTACATAACAGTGGATAGGACTAGCCTATATGATTTTAAGAGCCAAGCTTAGATCATTCTGATGCCCATGTTTTTAAATGGAAATATGGGTAGCCTATTAGCCTATATTAGCCTTGACTAATTAGAAGTAAGGGGCGTTTCAGGGCCACACACATGTGCGAATAAATTTTTCGCCTTTTAGTTTCTTTTTAGATGGAAAATCAAATGATCAAAATGCACAGTGTCCCGTGGCCATTTTTCCAATTTCCTATTTTTAACTTGAGCATAAAATCGAAAGTACGAAAAACAAGTCGTTATTTGTTTTTTAATATTGGTTTTATAAATGATTAATGAAATAAATAGTTTTTCATTTTTCTTTTTTGGAATTCCCAATGCTCTCTAAGTCCTCGTGGTGGCGTAGTGACTCGCCTCAATCCGGGTGGCAGAGGACAAATTCTCAGTTACCTGAGACCGTCAATCCATCAGGCTTGTTGAGCGCGTTACTGCGGAGACAGTGTGGAGGCTTCACGCTATTCTCTGCGGCATCCATGCACAACTCACCACGTGCCCCACCGAGAGTGAGAACCACACATTATAGCGACCATGAGGAGGTTACCCCATGTGACTCTACCCTCCCTAGCAACTGGGCCAATTTGGTTGCTTAGGAGACCTGGCTGGAGTCACTCAGCACGCCCTGGATTCGAACACACGACTCCAGGGGTGGTAATCATTGTCAATACTCGCTGAGCTACCCAGAACCCCCGATTTTGGATTCTTAATTGAATATGGAATGAACGAATGATACACGGATTAGCACTAATAATTAATAATTTTTTAATTTTTCTGCGGCCCACCAGTTTGAAAAACACTGCTTTAAAGGGATAGTTCACCCAAAAATATGTTGCCATACAACAAAAGTTCATAGTGATCCCGACTATCAAGCTCCAATAAGAACATAAAATTATGATAAAAGTAGTAGGGGTGTCCCGATACCGATACTAGTATCTGAAATGGGTCTGATACCATGCTCATTTACTCATGTACTTGTGTTCGTAAAATGCACCGACAAAAACCGATACATCTGACGTACGAATGTCATTCTGTAAACATTCAGCGCACAAATTACAATCATGTTATGTACTAGTGTGATTATTAAACTGCAAAGGCTGAGATAAATGAGGTAAATGAGATAAATATATAGTTTGCATGTGCTGCGTGTTTCAAACGTGAGCACTTACAAATGTGTCTGCCGACAGCGGCTGCTCATTCCTTTTAGAGCTCCTGGGCTCATACACGGAAAACACCATCATGAGCATTGTGCGCATTGTTTGTAGCAGATTACAGCAAGCAGAGCGCTAATTCACTTTGTAGCGTGAGGCACATACAGACCAGGTATTTCATTAAATATCAGCCTTTAATAATCACATTGGGTCACATAGCAACCTGCTTTTCCAGAGGTGAGAAGCTACCTCTAAAAAACACACAGAAACGGAAAGGGGTTCACTCCAAAATAAAAGCTCAATTTAAATGGAAAAAAAGTAAGACAGAAATATATCACTACTGTATAGTTGTGTAATATTCACTGAAATACTACTACTTCTTTTATTACTAATAAGACAATGATAATTGTGATAACTGTGATGCTCTGTTATGCAGCACCTGATTTGACAAAAATAATTCTGTAAGGTTCTGTATAAAAGCACTTTTGATAGCACATTTGATAAAAATAATACAATATCATGTTGAACAATACTGTAAGTGATTGTTTCATTTTCATTTGACTGAAGTTTTAATGAATTAATTTATGTAGACACCATTTTGATGATAACATTTAAATAAACTGTTGATATGGAATTTAGAAAATGTAAAAAAAAAAATAATAAAAAAAAGATATCAGTATCAGCGAGTACTGAAAAGGGAGTATCGGTACTTGTACTCATTCTGCAAAAATAAAAAAAAAATGTATTGGACCATCCCTAAAAAGTAGTCCATATGACTCGTGCACTATATTTCATGTCTTCTGAAGCCATATGATAGATGTGTATGATCTTGCTCTCTCCCCAACGCTTGCATTTGCGTCCAGAATAAAAAAATGGTGTCACATTTGGATACCGCATATTTGAGAACCAATAACATTTTAGCTTTAATGACGTTGACATGCCATTTTTTTCTCTGGATGTGCTACAAAAAATAATTTTCTTAGTCTGTATTTTGTCTTGTTTTCCAGTTGAGGTATCTAAACATACTTGAGAAGCAAAATGACTTAAGATATTAAACTATGTTTTCTGAGAAATCGAATAAGATTTAGCGAGGTGGCTTATGCTTAAAACAAGAGAAAGGAAAACACGTTTATTTTTTGTACCCCATTGGTAAATAGTTTTTTTCTTATTTTAAGTATAAACCTCATAGAAATGTGTTAGATTTCTCTAAAAACAAGACTTGATATCTTATGTACTCTTTGCTTCTCAGCTAAATATATCTTGCTTTAAGGATGTTTAGATATTTTTAATGGAAGACAAGCCTAAACTATTGAGTAAGAAAAAGATTTTTCTGCAGTGTGTGGATTAGATGCAAACTTTGGGGAAGGGCAAGATTATCAGGCCATAACAACATACAAAACTGAAAACTCCAGTAAGTGTCCTGCACTATAAAATAGCAACTACTGAGCAATATAAATTTCCTCTAGGCCTCAAAAATTATTCTTGGCTAACAAAAAGGAAGCAATATCTGATCTTTTTATTTTATAGCTTTGAAAGCAATTCTCAGATTGAACTGTTTATTTGATCCCTGCTGATGTTTGTTCATCTCAGGGGTGACTGGCCTTGTTAGCACAGACTGGAACAACGCCAGATACACGGACTTCAGCCTTTGGGGAATGACTAACCTGAAAACTGGACAGTATGCAGTAAGTTGAGTGTCAACAAATTCATTTACCTCATGAACAGACAACAGATGGACTCTTTTTCATGCATAAATAGTGTAGACCGATTACAGTTATAAAACTTAATGCAATACTGCACAAACACTAACCAGAATAAACATGCCTTTATCTGTCTAACAAAAAAATGTCTAAATGCATTGTTCCTATTTTCCAAAATTAATATGTGAAGACAAGGAGCACATTTGTTACAACTGTCCCCATGCCGGGTACTGTTGTAACACTATCTGTAACACTATCCCGGAACAGCTGTAACACTCATTCCCTGTCTGTCACTCATTCGACGTTGTGTCGATGTAGTGACATTAGGGGTTCGATCTTGAGAGCCCCAATCACCTTTGCTTAAAATAGAAAAGGCCAATGAAAATTGGCAAGTGGAATTTGCATGCCACTATCCGCCCCAGACATACAGGTATAAAAGGAGATGGCGTGCATCACTCATTCAGATTTTTTCTTCGGAGCCGAATACATATGTGTTCGTCCTCTCACTCTTTGCTACGCTGCTGGATTCTTACGCCGCATATCAGCGGTCACCTTCACACGGTTGAGTGCTGTGTTTCCCCTGGGCGCTTTGGCAGCCTGAGTCTGCAGGTGCTAAAAGAGTATATTAGAAAGAGTATATTTCCTTCTAAAAGAGCTCACGCAAAAGCTTGGCATCTTTTTAAAGATGTCCTTCCGCGTTTGCGTTACTGGATGTGGCCGTTAACTCTCCCCTCCGGATACCCATATAATCTGCCTTGAGTGTCTGTGGCGCCAGCATGCCGAGGCGGCTTTTGTGGAAGGGTTATGTTCTCATTGCGAGAACCTGCCCATGAGAACATTGCGGTCGCAGCTCACTTCCTTCTTCATGAAGCAAGGAGCCACCACGGCTGCTCCCCAACCCGGTCCATCCTGGACTGATGCTCAGCCGGCCGGATCAGCAAGCAACGCGGGTGATCTGGATGTGGACATGGGAGTGTTTCCACCAGCTCAGCCCCCGTGGACCTCCCATCCCCCAGCACGCTCGTTCTGTCTCGTTCTGAACGAGCTGTTGAGCGACGCAGGCGGTCTGCCTTAGGGCGGGTTTAATGAGTCTTTTGCGGCTTTCGGTCGTGGCATCGGAGGGTGGGCTTCTGCTATCGGAAGCGGACGAATCTTCTGAGCTTCCGCCCACGGGTGGTAGAGTACAGGATGAGGCGGACGCTGAGATAGCAGCCGTGCTTGCCCGGGCGGCTGCGAACATTGGGCTGAAGTGGAACCCTCCACCCTGCCCTGATCATTCGCGGCTGGATGATTGGTTTCTGGGCTCGGAGCACAACTCACGGCTGCGCCCCGCCCCGGTGCCTTTCTACCCAGGAGTGCACGAGGAGCTAACGAAGTCGTGGAAGGCACCTATTACTGCCCGTACACGCTTCGCGGGCTCGTCCACTCTGACTACCCTCGATGGCGGAGCAGCTAAGGGATATGTCGAGCTTCCCCAGGAAGAGGGCGCCGTAACGGTGCATTTATGCCTGGCGCAACCGACCAAGGCTCCCTTCCAAGGCCTGTAAGTTCTCTTCCTCTTTAATGATGAAGGCTTACAAGGCTTCTGCCCTGCATGCCATGGCCATCCTGCAGGTCCAGCAGGCCAAGGCGCTAAAAGACCTGCACGAGGGTAGGACCGACCCAGGGCTGATGCAGGAACTGCGCACTGCGACCGACCTTGCCTTACATGCGACGAAGTTCACGGCACGCGCCCTGGGGCGGACGATGTCCACACTTGTGGTCCAAGAGCACCTGTGGCTCAACCTTGCAGAGATGCGTAACGCCGAGAAGGTCCGCTTTCTTGATGCGCCCAGCTCCCAAGGGGGGCTTTTTGGCGACACCATCGAGAAAAGCAGACCGAGGCAATTAAACACATCCTGCCGCGGCGAGACCAGGCTGCCTTCAGGCCACCGAGGTCCCGCACCCCGTCTGCTTCTCGCCAGAGCTGTTCCCCTGCGGTGCCGGCCCCGGCTCCTGTACCATCGGAGCCCGCACGCCAGCCTCAGAGTAAAAGATCCTCCTGCGGGAAGTCACCTCCACCTGCCCGTCAGCCGGCCCCCAAGAACCCCAGACGGGCTTCGAGGTGGTCGTGACATGGCCCGCCCAGGGATGAGGCGACCGCTCCTGACCGGTCTGGCCCGGGACATCTCTCCAGCCCCACCATCGCCATGGTCAATAAAAGAGCAGTTTCCTCATTCCCTGGGCCAGCGCACTCGCAACGGCCAGGCGCTGGAAGTCTTTCCGGTCAATCAGGTGAAAGCGAGTACTTCCCGTTCCCTCGGCAAACAGTTAAGTGTGCTGGTCTCTGGGGCCGTTCGCCCACCCCAGTCACCGGCCACCATTGCGGGCTTGCAGAGCAGCACGTCCCTCCTGGGCTGTGTTCCAGGTGGGGCGCCTGCTCTGCCTTGCCGCGAACCACCCTGCCCAGGCACGGTAAGTCCAGTCGTCCCCCTGGTGCCACTGTCACGGAGACTGGAGGCCTGGTTAGAGCTCTCCAGCCCATCACGGTGGCTCATCAGGACGATTCGCCTCGGCTATGCGATCCAGTTCGCCAGATGCCCGCACCGGTTCAGTGGCATCCTCTCCACTACGGTGCAGGGCGAGGGGGCCTCTGTCCTTCGGGCGGAAGTTGCCACCCTTCTGGTGAAGGGAGCAATAGAGCCCGTCCCCATAACCGAGTTGCGCAAGGGCTTATACAGCCCTTATTTTATCGTGCCCAAGAGAGGGGGAGGGTCGTGCCCAATCTTGGACCTGCGTGCCCTGAACAATGCCTTACACATGCTTCCATTCAGGATGTTAACACAGAAGTGTATCCTGGCGTCAGTACTTTCACGTATCGATCCTTCCTCAACACAGACCCTTTCTTCAGTTTGCTTTCGAGGGATGAGCATACCAGTACAAGGTCCTCCCCTTCTGTCTGTCCCTGTCCCCTCGCATCTTTACCAAGGTCGCAGAGGCTGCCCTGACCCCGCTAAGGGAGAAGGGCATACGCATTCTCAATTATCTCGACGACTGGCTAATCCTAGCTCACTCACGAGATCTATTGTGTGCACACAGGGATCTTGTGCTTCAGCACCTCGACCGACTCGGGCTTCAGGTCAACTGGGAGAAGAGCAAGCTCTCCCCTGTGCATCTCTTTATTCGGTATGGAGTTGGACTCGGTCGCTCTCAGGGCACATCTTACGACTGAACGTTCCCAGTCAGTACTGACCTGCCTGAAGACCTTCAGGCAGAAGGTAGCGGCGCAAGTGAAACAATTTCAGAGGCTTCTGGGGCATATGGCATCCTCGGCGGCAGTTCTCCCCCTTGGGTTGATGCATATGAGACCGCTTCAGCACTGGCTACAGACTTGTGTCCCGAGGTGGGCATGGTGCCACGGCTCCCGGTGTGTGACCATCACGCCACAGTGCCGTCAGACTTTCAGCCCTTGGTCAGATCTGCCGTTTCTATGGGCAGGTGTTCCCCTAGAGCAGGTCTCAAGGTGCATAGTGGTTATGATGGACGCCTCGAACTCAGGCTGGGGCGCCGTGTGTAACGGGCAGGCAGTACTGGGGCTCGGGACGGGGCCCCGACTCCATTGGCACATAAACTGCTTAGAGTTACTGGCAGTATCACTGGCCCTGAGGAGGCTCCGGCCGTTGATTCAGGGCAAGCATATGTTGGTCCAAACCGACAACACAGTGACTGTACCGTACATAAACCATCAAGGCGGCGTACGCTCGCATTGCATGTCACAACTCGCCCGCTGCCTCCTTTGGAGTCAGCAGACCTTGAAGTCTCTGCGAGCCACTCACCTTCCGGGCACCCACAACCGTGCAGCGGACGTGCTCTCACGGCAGGTAACGCTCTGCGGGGAGTGGAGACTCCACCCCCACGTAGTCCAGCTGATTTGGGAGAGATTTGGGGAGGCACAGGTAGACCTGTTCACCTCCCAAGACTCCTCTCACTGCCTCCTGTGGTACTTGGCGCACAGCTGGCCTCGGGGGCTACGCAAGTATGCATTTCCTCCTATGATCCTCATTGCACAGACTCTGTGCAAAGTCAGGGAGGACGAGCAGCAAGTCCTGTTCGTTGCACCGTACTGGCCCGACCGGTCTTGGTTCTCGGATCTGATGCTCCTGACAGTAGCACCTCCCTGGTGCATTCCCCTGAGGCAGGACCTTTTCACTCAGGGGCAAGGCTGGACCTCTGGAATCTCCACGTCTGTCTCCTGGATGGGACACGGAAGACCTGCTAGGTCTACCAGTGGTGGTAGACACGATCACTCAGGCCAGGGCCCCCTCTATGAGGCAGCTGTATGCCTTGAAGTGGCGTCTTTTCACTAACTGGTGTTCTTCCCGTGGGGAAGACCCACCGAGATGCGCCGTTGGGTCTGTGCTGTCTATTCTTTGGAAGGGCTGGAGAGACGGCTGTCTCCCTCTACCCTGAAAGTGTACATGGCTGCCATAGCAGCTCGCCATGATACACTGGACGGCAATCTCTCACGACAGCGTGACTTGATCAACAGGTTCCTCAAAGGCGCGAGGAGATCTTGGCCACTGTGCTGCAGTGTAGATAGAGTCCTCCTGTGGTATCATTCCATTTGTGTACTTCCCCTTTGGTAAGTCCATGTGAGGTATGCTCCACATGTTAACCTCTCTCCGGCAGGATGTGGTGTCCGCAATGCTCTCCTTCCTGGAGAGGGAAGAGCACTTCCCAGCGCTATTATAGAAAATGCTCGGCGGGAGATTATTTAACAGCAAATTAAGAAAGGCACCGCTGGTAGCCTACTTGGGTAAGTGCCCTCTCCCCCCTTATCGGGACTAGGGAGATGCCTTACCTAACTTGCTGGAAGGTCATAACATGATTGAGCGCTCGCTGCGAGGCACGCAGCAGCTTGCCCGTGTCCACTCTTCCATTCCTTGTGACATGGTTCAGCACCTGCGGCATTTCCTATAGAAACCCCTAGTGTCACTACATCGACACAACGTCGAATGAGTGACAGACAGGGATCGTCTTGATTACTGATGTAACATCTGTGTCCCTCCTGCCTAGGTGCTGAACCGGCCGCTGACATGGCCGGGACTCTCTATCGGCTCCTCAGCATAAATCTGAATAAGTGATGCACCCCATCTCCTTTTATACCCGTATGTCCAGGGCAGAGAGTGGCATTCAAATTCCACTCGCCAATTTTCATTGGCCTTTTCTATTTTAAGCAAAGGTGATTGGGGCTCTCAAGATCGAACCCCTAGTGTCACTACATCGACACAACGTCTCGTTCCCTCCATCATGGAACAGAGGTTACATCAGTAACCAAGACGTTGTAATGTGCTAAATAAGGCATTAAGCGCAATATACTGACACATTTTATGCCCTGATGCTCTTATATGTATCAATTCTAACACATCAGCTGGAAATAGTCTCTTTGTTTGCCTAACTTGCACACACATGCAAACACCATATTTACTTTAAAAAACCATTTCCCCTGCATAATTCTATCTATCTATCTATCTATCTATCTGTCTGTCTGTCTGTCTGTCTGTCATCTGTCTATCTCTATCTGTCTGTCTGTCTATCTCTCCCTATGTAGGCTTTCAACCAATTAATTAATCAATCCAGTTATCTGTCTGGCTTACTTATGTAAGCTTTCTGACTGAATAAAAGCTAAAAAAAAATAAAATAAAAAAAGGAGCATTTGCTATCATGTTTCTTATGCCAAAAAATAAAAAATGTCCTCTAATGACTTCGCATCAAAGTGTGGACTACATCCTTTAAATTTCTCACACAGAGAGAGAATGCTGCTGTATGTGAAGGTGCACACTAATAGTGAGAGTTAGAACTTGCATGAGAAGGGAAAAATTCACAGTGTTACAACTGTCTACCCTAATAGTGACAAACCCTTAGTAGTGTCTATGATTTCATCAGTTGCTTGCTGTGTTTATGCAGTTGTCTGGCATTTTGACGAATGCAGTTAATGATGTTGATATAAAGGCAGACGCCTTGGGCGGTAGTGTTACATTGAAATAGTGTTGGGGAGTAACTAAATTAAAAACGTAAAAAGGGACAGTTCATCCAAATCTCGAACACACTGTCATTTACTCACCCTCATATTGTTCGAAACCTGTATGACTTTCTTTCCTGCATGGAACACAAAAGGAGATGTTAGGCAGAATGTTAGCCTCAGTCACCATTCAATTTCATTGCATTTTGCGACTTAACAGACTGAGGCAAGAATCAAACTAAACTCAGTTAGAATCTCTCTCTCATACAGCGTTGGGAGGTCCGAATAATTTTAGTGGTTGATTGATTGATTGATTGATTGATAGTGGTTATTCATGACTTCTGAGTATTTACAATATTGCTGTAGTTTCGAGGTTCCCTATGCCGGCGTCACACGAGCTGATTTTTCCTGTGATTTTTTTTAGGCATAACCTTCATTTAAATAACCGCTGGCCAGTAGGTGAGAGACAGAGTGCACATTAGCCTCTGTCAGCGTGAGGCCATTAATTCCTTATGTTGGCAAGCCTCGTGGTGATAAATACACAATTACACACATTCACAAGTTAAAGTTACTTCATGAATCACACCTAAATCACTCTTTTACAATTGTTTATGTTCACGAAGTACTCCTTATTTCGGCGAGCCCCATGTGACAGGGAATCAGAGAGAGAGGTTTATTGCAAAAATAGAAAGAAAATAATGGTTGCCTTGCTGGTAACAAAGTGACTGAGTTATACCACGCATTGTTGCCATAGATACCCCATATGACACCAATAAATGCAGACTTTCTATTCATCTGCTTAGAAAGTTAAAGTCAATTGCATATACTCGCATGGTGAATCATCTGCAGAAAAACATCATCTCATTAATATTACTGAATATTTCTCATCAGAGAGCATAGATAAAAATAAAACAGAATCTAGCTGTCAATCTCACAAACTGTTCCTGACTGGCAGGCTTTGGATGATCAGGATCCTTCTTTATTATGTGTAGTATGTTGTTGGATATCTGATCTGATATATTTTACCCTTAAATCAAATATGCTTATGAGTATTTCTTACTACAGATTGTTGGTAACTACAATGGGACCAGTAAAGAAATCTTGTGGTCACCAACAGAGAGGATTCAATGGCCCAAGGGTTTCCCACCTCTGGACTACCCACCATGTGGATTCTCACCATGCAAGGAAGGTAGGGATGTTTCTTTCTTATTAGTGTAACCTTAAAAATTTAATTTATTGTTTTTTTTTTATTTTTCATTTGGAAGTTCCATCTAGTGACAGAAATAACTTTTCCATTAAGGGTCAATAATTGATTTCCAGGGGCATTTTTTTTTTTTTTTTTTACCTTTACTATAAATTTTTTTCTAAGCATTTGTTTATTTCATATGCTTCAAATTAATTAATTAATTATAACTAATTCTCATTCCAAACAATTATGGCTGTTACTTATAAAAGCTGAAAAAAGCACAAGATATCAAGCACAAGATAACACAATAAACACTCTGCAATAATACATTTTAAATTGGCTGGTCTCTTTGTTAGTTTGCTCAGTGCTGTATTCTGTCACAGTAGATTTTGTGTTATTTATTATATTTCTGTTTAATGTTTTGGAGATGTTGTGAAAGTTTTCTTCATGTTCAGTGTTTTCAGTGCTGAGTTGATTTTTGATTTTGATTTTTTTATGAAAAATCCACTTCATATTAGCTCCATATTTAACAACATTGGCCTCAGAGACAGTGAATACTAATTTCTGACAGCTACAGGTCACTACTGTGTCTGTGGAGGCATTAAACCCATAGTAAACAAATAACGAGATAGAACAGCAAAGGCCTAGAACAGACTACTGTGAAATACACTATATTGCCAAAAGTATTCGCTCACCCATCCAAATAATTGAATTCAGATGTTCCAATCACTTCCATGGCCACAGGTGTATAAAATGAAGCACCTAGGCATGCAGACTGCTTCTACAAACATTTGTGAAAGAATGGGCCACTCTCAGGAGCTCAGTGAATTCCAGCGTGGTACTGTGATAGGATGCCACCTGTGCAACAAGTCCAGTCGTGAAATTTCCTCGCTACTAAATATTCCACAGTCAACTGTCAGTGGTATTATAACAAAGTGGAAGCGATTGGGAATGACAGCAACTCAGCCACGAAGTGGTAGGCCACGTAAAATGACAAAGCGGGGTCAGCGGATGCTGAGGCGCATAGTGCGCAGAGGTCCCCAACTTTCTGCAGAGTCAATCGCTACAGACCTCCAAAGTTCATGTGGCCTTCAGATTAGCTCAAGAACAGTGCGTAGAGAGCTTCATGGAATGGGTTTCCATGGCCGAGCAGCTGCATCCAAGCCATACATCACCAAGTGCAATGCAAAGCATCGGATGCAGTGGTGTAAAGCACACCACCACTGGATTCTAGAGCAGTGGAAATGCATTCTCTGGAGTGACGAATCATGCTTCTTCATCTGGCAATCTGATGGACGAGTCTGGGTTTGGCAGTTGCCAGGAGAACGGTACTTGTCTGACTGCATTGTGCCAGCTGTGAAGTTTGGTGGAGGGGGGATTATGGTGTGGGGTTGTTTTTCAGGAGCTGGGCTTGGCCTCTTAGTTCCAGTGAAAGGAACTCTGAATGCTTCAGCATACCAAGAGATTTTGGACAATTCCATGCTCCCAACTTTGTGGGAACAGTTTGGGGATGGCCCCTTCCTGTTCCAACATGACTGCGCACCAGTGCACAAAGCAAGGTCCATAAAGACATGGATGAGCGAGTTTGGTGTGGAAGAACTTGACTGGCCTGCACAGAGTCCTGACCTCAACCCGATAGAGCACCTTTGTGATGAATTAGAGCGAAGACTGCGAGCCAGGCCTTCTCGTTCAACATCAGTGTCTGACCTCACAAATGCGCTTCTGGAAGAATGGTCAAAAATTCCCATAAACACACTCCTAAACCTTGTGGAAAGCCTTCCCAGAAGAGTTGAAGCTGTTATAGCTGCAAAGGGTGGGCCGACGTCATATTAAACCCTATGGATTAAGAACGGGATGTCACTTAAGTTCATATGCGTCTAAAGGCAGATGAGCGAATACTTTTGGCAATATAGTGTATATTAAATGCTGATAACTGATAAAACAACAGAGGAATTTATCAAGGCACACACATTTGAAATATATGGGGCATTTCTATCACGTTGGGTGGAATTTTTGTCGTCCTGAGCCCTGGCTAATTTCTGACCATGATTCCATCTAATGTACCAAATGTTCAGCAGGAAAACATTACAACTGTATTTTATAATAAGTACAATAACCAAGCTTACTGCCTTTATTCCATCCATGAAATTCAAATAATATTAATTTGCAACTAGTTTTGTTCATTTTTCCTTCAGAACAGGTGCAGAAGCTGTTCAGTAATGGATTTTACTTTAATTTTCCAGATCACCTTCCTGTGCTTGGAATAGTAGCAGTGGGGTCTGGACTAGCACTCATTATTTTTGGAATATCCAGTTTTCTGATCTACAGGTAAGTTTTTACTAGAGCTGTCAGAATTATTGCGTTGACGCATGCTATTAATTTAAAACGTTTAACACGTTAATTTTTCTTCATCGCGATTAACGTATTTACCGTTAATACAGCATAAACACTGGTGTTAAGGGTGGAACCTTTGTAATGTGTCTGCCCGGAGTCATTACACTGACGCATACGCCACAGCACCAGAGCCCTTCTACCAAGTAGAGCCTACAAGCTTAGCATAAAATACCGTAATAAGGCAGTCCCACGCTAGTTGAATGTTACGCTCTCTCCTATGATAGAGCTGTGGAGTTGTTATCTCAGTAAATAAAAGAATCTCTGATAGCGCTTCCCTGTCAGTGATAAAATGATGGAGAATGGACCTTTGAACATTTGATGTACAAAACAAGCCCAGATTGGACTTGTGATAGATATCAAGTATTTTTCAGCCTATGTAAGGCACGTTTTAATTACCACAGAAGAACACAAAATCCTAACTATCACGAAAACACAGAATGAGATGTTTTTGTTTGCATGCGCTTTTCATGGTGAGTTCAAAGCGGTGCACAACACTGGCGTTGCAGCTTTGACGCGAATTATGAATGCAGCTTCACGATTGCTGTAGACAGCCACAGTCTAACGGCAAATGAATATTGTGGAGGATGAGAGTTTAAGGGATTTAATGCCCATTGCAATAAATATGCAACCTATGGGGGGACTAGTTCTTTTAATTAGTCAAACTCTCACTTAGACTTTAAGAAACGTTTAATGTTACTTGAAATTGTGATTTTAGTATATTTCTATCTTTATACTGTGGAAGGCTTTGTTTGGAAAATGTTAATAAGCATTATATTCCTACATATTGTTTTGTTTTCTTTCCTAAAATGGAAATAAATTAATTTTGACAAGCAAAGATGTATATATAGTCAAATTTCAGCACTTTTAACATCTGTGATTAATTGCGATGAACTACAAAAAATGATGTGATTAATTTGCATTTAAAACTTTTAATCGACTGACAGCACTAGTTTTTACTATTAGAAACTTGTATTGTTTTATCTTTCATATGGAAGGTAATATGTGGAGTACCAAAAAAAGATTGTATATAAGGGTTAATCTGAAGAAGACCTGCTAGAACCTGCAGCTCTGGGTTAGTTACAGGAAGAGCTTCTATAGGTGCCAGAGTGAAATTTACATGATTGTTTTTGAGGCAAAAGCAGATAGTCTAAATATTTTACTGCTAGTTTCATTAGATCAGCAGTTATAAAAATAAATAAAAAATTAGCCTCTGCTGTTGACCCCATTGCCTCAGTTATGATTAAGATAATAATAATAATAAAAATAATAATATTAAATAATAGTATTCTTATTTATGCTAGTAATGTTAACTTATTAACTAATACTAGTATTATTATTATACTAAAAAGTACTAAATAGTAATTAACAAAACACTAAAACAAGTTATTAATATATAATATTTATATGTTACATTATAAAAATTATTATTTAAAAATGGTATTATAACAATTATATGAAAACGGAAACACCTTATTTTTGTCATGAAAAAATATTAAAGGAATATTCCAGGTTCAATACAAGTTAAGCTCTATTGACAGCATTTGTGGCATAATGTTGATTACCACAAAAATAATTTTGATTCGTCTCTCCTTTTCTTTAAAAAATCAGAAATTGAGGTTAAAGTGAGGCACTTAGAATGCAAGTGAATAGAGCCAATTTTTGGAGAGTTTAAACACAGAAATGTAAAGCTTATAATTTTATAAAAGCACTTACATTAATTCTTCTGTTAAAACTAATGTGTTATGTGAGCTATAAAGTTTAAATCGTCATTTTTACAGTCGTTTTAGGGTTTTAACGGTTACGGCGTTACGTCGTCATGGCAACAAAGTTGTAAAATTGGATATAACTAGACATAAAAGGTTAGCAAGTGATTATATCACACTAAAATCATGTTAACATGCATATTGTTTATGTCTTGTGGTTATACTTTTGAAACAGTGAGTATTTTAACGTTTACAGATTAGCCCCATTCACTTCCATTGTAAATGCCTCACTGTTACCTCAAATTTTGCTATTTTTTAAAGAAAAGGAGGGATGAGTCAAAATTAATTTTTGTGGTAATTAACATTGTGCCACAAATGCTGTCGATTGAGCTTAACTTATTGAACCTGATTATTCCTTTAACACAATTACAATTGATAATAATATATAAATAATAAGGCTAAACAATAAGGATTTTTTTTTTCTGCTGGGCTGTTTTTTTTTTTAGAGAGTAAGTTTAGTTTAGTTTTGTTTTGTTGTTTTTAGCAACATATTTTTATACAGTATATGTAAAAATTATAGTTTTCATTAAATGTTATGATGTAATTTACAGTGTAATTTTATGACAGTTTTAAATATATAAACAAACCTTTGCTGGTTTGGTTAGGGTTAGGTTAGGGCTAGGGGTATGACATAAGGTGCAATACATTACTGATTTGTTTATCATAAACTACGTTTCCATCCAAGGTTTTTTTGCGAAAAATGTTTTAGCGCATCAAAATAAAGCTGATGGAAATGCAAATTATCGCAAAATTTTCACAAGTGTCAGCATAATATTTTTCCGTTTAACTCTAGTGCATAAACTCTATGTCGATATTTCAGATGTCACGAGAAACTGGTTTGGAAACACTTTTGTCGAGAACAAAAAGTTTGGCATTAACGCAAATATGTAGTGTCACATGACAGAATTTACCCCAGTCATTAGCCTGTGATAATCATGACGACAAGGTATACATCCTTGAAATCCAATTTATTGTACGTGATTATGGATTTATCTTAACGGCATATAGATCCGATGCTGCAAACATGACACTTCCAGGAGTGCCAACACAAATATCTCATATCATGCACATCAACAAGTGCACAGAGAACATATTAATGGCCACTGTTTGTGATTAATTTAATCCATCCGTTTATTTATTAAAGTTGCTTTTACACACCATTCAAAATAATAGACGGCAGTCATGGAAGTAGCCCATAATGCAAAAAAATATATAATTTCTGTGCACAAAGATGTTTTAAATTAAATATAAATACACAATGCTAGAAGAAAAGCATCAGTGTGCTTTTTAGGAACACTAACATATAGCACAGTTCTATTAAATTATTGTTTAGCTTTTTAAAAAATGATGGCAAAATCCCCTGTATTAAATTAAATAAATTACCAAATTAATAAACCATTAAATAAAAGAATTAATTACCAAATGAAAAAAAAATAATATTGTTAGATCTATACTGTATATGCCTTTTCTTACACAAATTAAAATGACCCGTACCTTGTTCTGTAGACAAAACAAGTCAGCTGAATGACATTCTCAGAATGTTCTAGACTTGTTTCAAGAGTATAAACTATCAGAACTATTTGTCCAATGCTGAGTTCACTTCAATCTAATTTTAAATCTAACCCTCTTTACCTCTGATCGCGTTTGCTGAGCTTCTTCAGAAAATGTACATTGCATTATGACGCTAAAATTAATTTAGATGACAGTCAAGTTCAGTTGGTCCTAAAAGTTGCTGAAAAATATGCAGGAAATAATACAGTTGTGATGGCGATGCTTTAGATTACAGTAGATGATTGTTCAAAATAGCCTGTTGAATATCAGGAATATATCATATATGTAAACCCTGATATTACACCGCATCAGTTTTTCTTTAATAGCTGTGCACAAAGCATATATACATCGATGGATGATCCTTATACTAAGACTGAAAGTTTCCCCACTACTTGGTGCAGGTTGCCAGCTTGAACAGGGCCATGATGATTTGCTTTCGGGTCAGAACCGATGGTAACCTGCGAAAGGTGCAACATCAGGACCAGTATTACAGTCCTGTCAGAAGGGCAACTGCTCCCTTTTGATTGCAATTCCTCCTCTTCTGATTGCTTTTATTTGTGAAATTTACAGTAAGCTGGCTAATTTCAATGAATTGTCTCAATATTCTCCCCATTTTACCAAAACTTTGGAGGAAAAAAAAGTAGGGACATCTGTGAGGCAAAAGGTACACAATTAGCGATAAACACACATTTCTGTATGGAAACGGCCTAAGGGCAGATTTCTTTTGCGATAAACCAAAATTATGCGACAGTGTTTTTTTAAGGCATGACATCATCACGCACACTATTTTTATCGATAAAAGGCCATTTGAATGGAAACAGGCAGAAGATGGCAAATTTCCCAAACTTTTTTTTTACGCATTTTCACTTTGTCAGTAACAACATAGCGTGAAAAGTGGATGGAAACTAGGTTACTTTCGACCCATTCTAACTGATGCTTTTAAGATTGTATCTGAAGTCACTCTCATAATTCGTATTAAACCTGTTAGCCAGCTAGATAAAGTTACCTTGATTACATATTTAAATCAACACAACTTGCAACAACAATGTACAAGTTATCACAGAAAACCAAATATTTACATTTGCAAAGCATAAAAATGCATGTACATGGTTAACAAACGTAAAACACAGTGACAGCTGGCCTGACAGTGACAGTTACGTCAACTGTCCCCAAAATCTCTCACACCGTCCATGGGCCACCAGCCTCTCCTCAGTGTTGAACCCTGACTAATAAGTAAGATAATAATATAGATATGTGTAAAAAAATTAGCTCAAGTCTTGAAGGTATAGTAAAACACAGTCTATAATTTTTTAGTGTTGACTTTTTTCCTGTTTTATATATCATTATAAATCAGAGAGTACTACTGAATAGTCTGGAATGACATCTTGTGGAAAAAGAAATAGTAGAAGCTGACTCATGGGTTATATAAATGGGCTTATGCCCAGTATAGTCAACACTTTGAGACAAATATTGATGTTAGCTTTTCATGCCTACTAGAATAAATATTGCAGTTGCAGTTTAGGTAGACTTATTCTTGGACTTGTCATTCTCTCTCATCGGTTTGAAAACGTGTCCCTTAAATGGAAATTTTGTATAAGAACACCCACCCGCACATGCACATGCATGCATAAATCACACAAGGAATCGTATCAATAATCCTAATGTCCCAATAGACATAAAAGAAAGTATTGAATAGCAAGAATATAAGCTGATCATATGGAACGTATACCCAAAAAGGAAAACTATGTAATCATTTACTCACTTTCACCCTCAGGTAGAATGTTAGGAAGCTTCAATCACTTTTCACTTTGCTCATTGTACAAAGGTGCCTTGGGGTATGCGTATTAATTAGGTTATGTGGGGATAATGTCAAATAATCTTAACGTTTTAAAAATTGTCATTCTTGATGACCAATTCAAAAGCTCCAATAAATATTTCACATAATTAATTGGATAACTTGATCCATACATCAAACTTCAGTGCTGGATCACCAATTATAATAACATACACGATCAAAATAGAAACTTCTGCTCAAGAACTGGAGATGTTTCTTCTGCATTAGACACTTGCCTGATGAAAGCTATTTCAAAAAGTGGTGGGGACAAAATTGGCAAAGGCAAAAAGTATAAGGAACATGTCCCACCTATCCTGCCCATAAATGACGCCTATGCTTAAAGTAGATAACCAAAAAAAAAAAAAAAAAAATATATATATATATATATAAATAAATAACAGTTTACAGATCTCATGCAATTGATATTTTCTCTTTGCCCACCCAGCCAAATGTTTCTGGCTTCGCTACTGGCCTATAAACTTAGTAGCCTGCCAGGAACAACTTGGGGCACCTTTCTGCAATCGAGGTTAGGTCTAGGGTTTGGATAAGGGGTTATATTTGATGCTTATATTTGGGTTTAGGTTAGGGGTTTAATATAGGAAAAATTGTAATGAGGTTGTTCATTAGTTTGATTATTTTTCTCTATTGGAGTAAAAGTCATATGTTTTTGTATGAGCCAACATGTACTATTTCTTATGATTTTGCCATATCGTATTATTATTATTACGACTTGTCATAAGACCGGGTTGGGGAGACCACCTTGCTTTGCAAATAAGAGGAACCACTGATGGTTTTACTAATAAAAAGAATGATACAATAGAGCTTTTGTGGAGACTGACAATTAATAGTCAGCTTAAAAATGTATCAGTAAGGTCCACCACTAGTGAAAGCGCTTCTATTTGGCATTTTCCCTTCTGTATTTTTATTATTTAGATTATATACACACACTACTTTTTATATATATATATATATTAGACAAAACCTTCAGCAGACTTTCTCTTCAAAGGACATATTAATTGATCTTGTGGTTAAACCCTTACTGAGAGCCTTAGAAAACTGCTAAAAATACAACAAATATACTGTATGCACTTATAGTAAGCCACTTTGATTAGAAATCATCTACCAAGAGCTTCTATTTAAAAATGTAATATTCATAAGAGTTAACACAGCACACTCTGACCAGGGGCGGATTATGACTAGCAAGGGCCCCGGGGCCGGTTTTCCTTTAGGGCCCCCCGGTCCAATTATCTTTTAAAGTTGAGATCTACGCAATCGATTTTCATTGATTTAAGTCTCTTTCAGTACCTGTTCTGCTATTTACAGTCAGATTAATTCAAACACACAGCATGGATTAAATGTAACAAATTGTGTCTTCAGTGCCCAAATGCTTAATAAGTGTTATTAGAAGAAATGGTGATGTTTCACAGTGGTAAACTCTCGACTGTCCCAACTTTTTTAGAGCATGTTGCAATTATCTGATTTGAAATTACTGTACATACAAACAAACAAACAATGAAATTCACAAGGTAAAACATCATATTATATGTGTAGTTGTAGAGCTTTCAATATAGCAAAGGGTGATTATAATTTACAAATCACTCATTTTTGTTTTTATTAGCATTTTTCATACTGTCCCAACTTTTTCAGAATTGGGGTTGTAGTTAAACGTTATTGTTAATTTTACTTTATCAAAATCAGCAGCTATTTTGGAAATCTTTTTACAAGTCTTCTACTTCCAGAAGAGCTTGGAAACTTTCATCAGGTGGCGTTATAAAATTAAAGATTGGCTCAAAAATATAATTAGAAACAGGAAGGCAAAAGGGTCCTTTAAGAGGGCTGGGGGCCATCATAGTCACAGGGCCCAGTTGAGGGGCCCTTGTATAAGCTATGGGGCCCATATATTTAAGCATATACAAAATAAAAATAATTGTTTCAAAATTAAAGGGCCACGAGACCTTGGCTTGCAGCCCAGGGCCCCCCGGGCCCCTGGTAATCAAGGGCCCTTGGGCACTGGCCCCATTGGCCCGGTCCGTAATTCACCTATGACTCTGACTACATCAAATATGGTGCAACGGCTGCAAGCTTTCAATACAGGAAAAGGTAGTTTGGGTCTTTTTTCCTTTAGTTTACTGTATGGTTTATTCAGGATACGCATACAGCAGGGCCGTAAATCCAACTATCCCTCGCAACTCATCCAAACAGTTTCCAATCCACCACATTCCCTCAAGTCGACATTTCATGGATTTTCAGCATTTTAGAACAAGGATTTTCCTTTTGGCAAACAGCTGATCATAAATTTTTGAAGCTTGCTCTTTAGTATAAAGACCCTGCAGAGGTTTTTTCCACCTCTCCGTGTCCAGAATCTGGTCTACAAAAACAAATAATAGTGCTTGTTTTGGGGCTTACCAGGGTGGCTTTAAAGTAGAGTAAAAACCTTGTTGAAATGCAGACGCTGCAGTACTTACACTGCCATCTGGAAGTATTTTACACCTTTTAGATTGTTGTGGAATGTGTGGGGGTTGCAATTTTTTCACATTCTTTTTTTTTTTTAAGACCATTGAAACTTAAAGGGTTTGTTCATCCAGAAAAGAAAATTCTGTTAAAATTGAAAATGTATTCACTTTTATGTCATTTCAAACCTGTGTGACTTTCTTTCTTTTCAGTATGTTGTACTCTGTCATCATTCACTTTCAGTGCATCTTTTTCATCCAATGAATGTGGATGATGACTGAGGCTCCTTTTGAATGACCTCCTTTTGTGTTCCACAGAGTAAAGATAGTCGTGCATGTATGAAACAACAGAATGATGACAGAATTTACATTTTTGAGTGAACTATCCCTTTAAAGAAATAAAAAATGAAACTTCTCTCATTATTTACTCACCCTCATACCATCCCAGATGTGTATGACTTTCTTTCTTCAGCTGAACACAAACGAAGATTTTTAGAAGAATATATAATCTCTGTAGATCCATACAATGCAAGTGAATGGTGGCCAGAACTTTGAAACTCAAAACAGCATATAAAGGCAGCATAAAAGCTTTTTTTACTATGAATTCTCCTCCCTGCCCAGTAGGTGGCAATATGCACAAAAACAAAAGAAGATTTAAAAGATTTATAGTAAAAAAGGACTTAAATATTGATCTGTTTCTCACTCACACCTATCATATTACTTCTGAAGTTACAGATTTAATCACTGGAGTCTTAATGGATTACTTTTATGCTGTCTTTATGTGCTTTTTTGAGCTTCAACATTCTGGTCACCATTCACTTGCATTGTATGGACCAACAGAGCTGAGATGTTCTTCTAAAAATCTTTGTTTGTGTTCAGCAGAAGAAAAAAAATCATACACATCTGGGAAGGATGAGGGTGAGTAAATGATGAGAGAATTTATATTTTTGGGTGAACTATTCCTTTATTTATTCATTGATATCCTCCTTTAGCAACTCTTCGGCAACATCTCTGAAACATGTGGAGTTTCTGATGTGTACAAAACATAAGCAATCTTTTTCTGCGAATGGAAGCTGTTGAGAAATAGCAGGTCCTCAGAGAGCTCGTCCAGATGTGTTGATTCACTTGGACGCTGCCCATGTATTTATCCACATGGTTGGCTGCACTGCTTGGTTTACTTACAGTTAAAAATAATATGCTGAAAAGGGCACGACATCAGTGACCCTGAGATTGGCTTACATTTTATCGCCCCATCAGACTTCAAATCAGTCTGCTGCAAAAATAGTTTCCACCTTAGTTTAATCTTACATGGAGATGAACTTTTAGTGTAAGTGTTATTTAAACTAACTGTGCAAAATGAAACAGTACTGCCAAAACAATTTAGTGGTGTACTAAAACCTCTAACCCCTTAAACTTTGGCGCTAACTCGCCGTGCAATTGTGCGACTGGTTGAGGAGAGGTGTGCTCTTACTTTTCTTAGCAATCAGATGTATGAGTACAGTGAAACAGGAGAAAATAAAAACCTGATAGAGACTTGGTGGTGGGCTCTTTTAATTTTGGCCAGTAAGCAACAACCCAGAACACCCTAGGAAACACACAGCAATGCATTAACAAACAACCAGAGCACCTTAGCAACCACATAACACCCTGGTAACAAACAAGAACGTGTGATGATATCCTGGTGATGATATTTTGCATGAGCATGCACCACTCACATCTTCAAGATAACTCAAATTGTGTTTTTTGTTGAGGGCAGGTATTATGCTTTTTTTAAGCAAACAGATTAATGACTTTTGTCTGACAGACCATAAAAAAATATATAAATATAATATCATCGAGGGTGGGCAACCACCTACAGTAGAAAACACCCATTACACCCTAGCAACCACATAGCAACCATCCAGAACACTGAGTTTTTCATAAGCAAGAAGCTCTCACATTTTCAAAAAATTAAATAAAAATGTAGCAAAAGAGAGTTTTCTCTTTGCATTGGTCAGTGACTAATCAGATCACGTGCTCTTTTCTAGGAAACTAAAGTTGGAGAAGGAGTTAGCTGGAATGCTTTGGAGGATACGTTGGGAGGAACTGCAGTTTGAAAGCCCCAACAAATATCACAAACGCGCAGGCAGTCGTCTTACTCTTTCACAGGTAAAAGTGATTCTGGTATTCTAATATTTGGGATCAAGCTGCATGAAACTGATGTGTTTTCCAGTTGGCTACATTGAAACCAGATCTGAAATTCATTTTAAAAGTGCAAGGATCAAATCTATATTTAAAAGATGAAATGCGTATGAGTTTCTGTTTGTGTATTAACAATGTGGAATAAGAGGTTTCCTCCTGAGTCAGACCTTGTTCATATGGTTTTAATTTATCTCATAAAAATGCCTTCTTGGACTTGGCTGTAATACCTGGCACTGTTTTGCCATGTCCATTTAAAAAGGCATTCCTTGGGAATTACAATGATGGCTTAGTCTGTTATAGTCAAAAAAGGTAGCTACATTTAGTTAAAACCCCACAATATTTGCCACCTTTAGAAACAGAGAATATATACTGTATATATATATATATATATATATATATATATATATATATATATATATATATATATATTAGGCATGTAACAATACACAGATTTCATGATATGATACGATACGATTCATAGCCTCATGATACGATACAATACGAGCACCCACAAATGTTTCACTCAAACTTATTCAAGGATTCAACATAAATGTATTGTAAATCATAAATGCCACAACAGTGTCTGACATTGGCAACAAAAAGCAGACCTCTAAGTAACTTAACACTACTGCATTTATTTTGTTTGATTGTTGAGAAAAACTAATATGAACTCACAATTTTCATGTTTTTCTTGAGAAAATAAGTTTATCTTCACTCTAGTCATTTACTGTATATTTGCTTTTTGAATAAGCTATTTTTTGATAGTTATGACTCATAACTCACGAGCGTCTTGCTGTGCATGTCACGCTTAGTGTTGTCTGGGAGTGGCAGTTGTTAAATCCACCGATTTGCACGGTGATATCAGCGTAAATAAAACAACATGTTTGATGTACTGTAGCACCAGGATATGACGTTGCTTGGCAAATTTGACAAGCTGGACCGCTACAGATGACGTTTGCCATCGATCTTCTTGCCTGTGCACTGTAGATATGTTGCTCTGTTTTCCTGTGAGCGCTCAGTGCCGCCTCTCCGGGGAGAAGACTGTTCCGCAGCTCTCAATATTGCGCTGCTTGGTTTTAATTACACTATAATGTGTTTGTTTATGTATCATACGATACATATGGTATTGTGTAGTGAGCGTCATATCGTACGATACAATACGATATGATATATATATATTTATATATATATATATGTGTATATATATGTGTGTGTGTGTGTGTGTGTGTGTGTGTGTGTGTGTGTGTGTATATATATATATATATATATATATATATATATATATATATATATATATACACACATACTGTATTTAAAAAGTATATAAACATTTACATTAACTTTTTTGAAAAAGTTTGACGCATTTATTTTTCTTAATCGCGGTTTACACATTTACTGTTAATAAAGCATAAACCAGCATATACACTGGTCTGAGTCCAGAGTGAAACCTTCATGATGTGTCGATGTGTCACGATGAGTCATTAAACTGACGCACACATGACAATGACACACACAACAGAAATTCTGTGTCAGTGATCAAATGATGTTGAAATGCTATTTATTGTACAAAACAACCCAGATGGGACTTGTGACAGAAATAAGTACTTTACAGCCCATGTTATGTGCAATTTACTTACCACAGAAGCACGTCAAGTCTTAACTATCACAAAAAAGTTGTCTGCAGCGCTTTTCATGTGGAGTTCAAAGCTTGATGCTGGCGTTGACACCCTGACGCAAATCATGAACGTGGCTTTACGATTGCTGTAGCAAAGCAGATAGCCACAGTCTGCCAGCTGAATAATATTGTGGAGGATGAGAGTATAACAGGGTTCAATGAAAAGGAGGAGGCGGGAACTGGACGAAGCATCAAAGTAATGTTTTTAATAAACTTAAACACAAAGACACACAAATGTAACCGCATACAGGGCAGCTGCCTATAGCTCTCTCTCTCTCCCGAACTGCCGCGTCTCGTTGCACCTATCCCTCTCCTCGGCTGGCCTCGTGCGTAGTCACGGCCCGGCCCCGCCCTCCTCCTTGTCACACTCCTCCCTCCTTTGCCTCAGGCCGGGGAACCCCGAGCATGACGTACATCCCCCACCCCCCCTTTCGGGACCTGGGAGGGAGACAAGGGGAGGGTAAAAACAAAACAACAAAAAAACGAGAGGGAAAGGCCAACGCGGAGCGACAGTGAGAGAGAGAGAGGAAAAAAGTACTCGCCAGTTCCCAGACACGCCGTCGCCTGGTCCTCGATCACTCCTCCACCCTCTGGCGGACAACAGCTGCTCCTCCCCGGGTGGACCGGAGCCAGTCCTCCGACCCCTGGCGGATGGAACGCCCCTTCCCGTTTCGGGAACTGGTAGGGAACTCTTCTGGCCCTGGCAGCGGCTCTACCGCTCCAGGCGGTCGGCAGCAAGCCCCTCCTCCCCTCGCAGACGGTGGCCGTTCTTCCGACCCCGCCGCACTTTGGCGGCCGGTAGGGAGCTCCTCCACCCCTGGCAGCAGCCCCCCCTCTCCAGGCGGCCGGCAGTGAGCCCCTCCTCCCCTTGCGGATGGTGGCCATTCCTCCATTTCCAGGCAGCCGGTAGCAACTCCTCAACCCCCGGCGGATGGCCGCGGCTGCTCCTTTGGGGTGGATGGTAGTGGTGAGGACTCTACGATGGTGCATCCCTCCTCCTTCCCGGGCTTTGGCACCAATGTAACAGGGTTCAATGGAAAGGAGGAGGCGGGAACCGGACGAAGCATCAAAGTAATGTTTTTAATAAACTTAAACACAAAGACACACAAACGTAACCACATACAGGCCAGCTGCCTGTAGCTCTCTCTCTCCTGAACTGCCGCATCTCGTTGCACCTATCCCTCTCCATGGCTGATTAGCCCGATTGGCCCTCCTCCTTGTCACACTCCTCCCTCCTTTGCCTCAGGCCGGGGAACCCCTTCCTTGCCTTCCCTGCCCTTCTCTATGTCACAGAGAGTTTAAGGGATTTAATGCCCATAAAAATAAATATGCAACCCATAGGGACTAGTTCATTTATGTAGTCATCCTCCCAGGAGCCTGGGTAGCTCAGCAAGTAAAGACTCTGACTACCACACCTGGAGTCGCAAGTTCGAATCCAGGATGTGCTGAGTGACTCCAGCTGGTCTCCTAAGGTTCCTAGGGTGGGTAGAGTCACTTTGGGTTACCCTCCTCATGGTCACTATAATGTGGTTCTTGCTCTCGGTGGGGCACGTGGTGAGTTGTGCATGGATGCCGCGGAGAATAGCGTGAGCCTCCACATGCGCTAGGTCTCTGCGGTTATGCGCTCAACAAGCCATGTTATAAGATACGCGGATTGACGGTCTCAGATACGGAGGCAACTGAGATTCATACTCCGCCACCCGGATTGAGGCAAGTCACTACGCCACCACGAGGACCTAGAGCGCATTGGGAAATTATATAGAGAATCAAATTTCACTACTTTCAAAATCTGCGATTAATCGCGATTAACTATGAAAAAGTATGCGATTAATCATGATTTTAAAAAATTATCGACTCACAGCACTAATATATATATATATATATATATATATATATATATAGTATATATACAGTATTTATTCTCTGTATATATTTATATTTTTCTTAAATTTCATAACATTTGAGATAGATGGATAGATGGATAGATGAATGGATGGATGTATAAGAGACAGAAAAAAGAAAGACAATAAAAGACAATAGGCTAACAGGTTTGCTAATTCTTGCAATTCTGATTCTGCTCAAGTGCCAACATAGTCCAAATATGACTCTCCCTCTTGGATTTCTCTGAGGTTATATAAAAATATATAACCTTCTTGGAGATTAAATACAATAAATGGAACAGAGGAACACAGGAAATCTTTCTAGTTTTACACATTCTTGACTGATATCCAGTTGGTTTGTTGAAGATGGCTTACCTTTGCAGTAGCAGACTCATATTAACCGCTTGTTTAAAAAATCTCTAATCTGGCCGTCTGGTCTTCTACCTTGTTCCATCCTCTCGTGCATCATGCTCTGCTTTAGATTATTAGCAGACTTATAGTTTCCTAGTTAACACACTCTCTCTCTCTCACACACACACACACACACACACACACACAAATGAATAGACATATACAGTGGCTTTTATTACTTTTTTGGCGTCATACTTGGAACATACATTTTGAAGGCCAATGAATTTTCCAGGCTGCAGTATACAGTATTACACACTTTGGAATCACTTTCCAAAGTGTTCCACATCATTGAATTGAATGTGTGATTCATTCTACTCTTCTCATGTTATTAAAATTAAGCTTTTATTGCTTTCTACTCCTTATACAATTATTTCAAATTTTTAAAGTGTTCCTTATTTATATTCAGAGTTTTAATCAGTATTTTATTACACTGTGACTCAATCAAGCCAACGTCAGTTTTATAGCCTTTTGTAAAATAAACGTTTTTGTGAAAGGTTAAAATTCATATATCAGATCTTTTTGGTGTATTTTAGTCATCTAAAATGCAGTGGGTTCCATAAATCTGAAAATCTGGCATTAAACCTCCAAACAAACACAGTTTTGTTATAAATAAAAGTTGATTATATAAATTGAATAAAAGAAGAAATATTTAAGAATCGGCACAATTTCTAGGTCACTAATCAAATGTAAGCAAATTTGTGTCATTGACAGTGTTAACTCCAGATTTTATTGCTTCTATTTAAGCATACAAGGCACTCTTTGGAACATTCTCAAATCATGCTGGATAACATGGAGAACATCATGAGATTACATAAAATTTTGCACAAACTTGGACTCCATGCCAGTTTGAGTGCATGCTGTTATTAAAAAAAAAGGCGACACACTAAATACTAAGAAATTCTGAAATGTCAAAATGAAGTTTTCTGACTTTTAGTCCATGTATTTTATCTTTAGTTTTGAGGTAATCTACAGTATATGCTAGTTTACTCTTAAAAGTTGACCAAATAAGCTTTTAGCAGATATACACATATCAACATTTTATTTTTTCTCCTCCAAGAAAATTCTCCAAAAATACTTATCTTGCACTCACAAGTGTATACAAATTCAATACCAATAAAATGCAAGTTGCAAATCCGATTTATGGCTGTAGCCCCAACTTCCTGTTTTTAATAGTGAATATGTCAACACAGGAAAGAAAAATGCATTTGTCAAGCTATTTCATGGGGTCTTAAATTCTTTCTTAAAGTCATTACTTTAACTTTTCACTTAAATTGTTATGTTAGTAATATAATTTGTAATGAAAAATTAAGCAAAATGGCATTTTCACAAGTGGTTTCAGACTTTCAGTTCCCACTCTATATGAATTTGTTCCTTTCAAATGTATGCAAGCTACTTTGTCTTGAATGGTTGTTAGTTATGTTCTCTCTGTCTTCTATTTCCAGAGAGGTTCCAGCTATGGCTCCTTGATAACAGCTCATGGAAAATATCAGCTATTTGCAAAAACAGGCTATTTTAAGGTGAGACTGAGTTCTTGTGACATTCTCCCTCCCCCCGCTGCACGCCCACACACATGTGTATTCACAGGAGAAACGCAGAGAAAGAGTGTGGGTGCACTACCAACCCAATGTGTTGCTTGAAGATCAGCACTGCAGCCCCTCAAGTCGATCGACATTGCTGTGTGTGCTACGCTGCGATAATTGGATCACACATTATAATATGCCAATTGCAAAAGCTGTAGGACAGAGATTTTGCAGTGTGCATGTTTAGTATTCTTTAAACGATTGAATTTATTAAAACAAACTTTGTAATTAAGCTTCATGACACCTTTGTTGACTGTGTGGCTATGTTCCAAACCCTTATGAGCTGTCTACTGTTAGACACACTGCGACAATTCGGTGACAGGAGGTGGAAAGGTCTGCTGCTGAATAGGGCTGCAACTAATGATTATTTTGATAATCGACTAATCTAATGATTATTAGAACGATTATTCGACTATTATGGCGATTATTGTAACAATTAATCATTAGCTCTTAACCGACTATTCAGCTTGTGTCCTGACTTAAAAGGTTGTCTTAAACATGATTGCTAACAATAAAGAGGACAAAATCATCTTTTAAAAATACCTCTAAATGACATTCACTGAGTTTAAGGAAAGAAATACTATTTATTAAGTTTAATTCAGTAAAGAAATTCACTGCAAAAAATTATATTATCAAGTGTTTTTGTCTTTTTTTCCATTTAAAATGGTCTAAAAATCCTTAAAACAAGATACATTTACTTGAGAAGCAACATATAAGATATTTAGACTGCTTTAAGAGAATGTTTCTGAAATATAAGTGGATTTTGTACTTGGTTATACTTCTGCAAATGCAGTAAAGACAAAATATACTTGTATTCAAGATCTATTCTAAAAGCAAGTCTAAATACCTTATATGCTGCTTCTCAGGTGAATGCATCTTTTTTTTAAATATTTGTATAATTAATATTATATTCAACATTCTCAGATATTTATTTTTTCTTCTGCAGTATAGCTGCTAAAGTAAATGTAAATGTAAGGAGTTTCAGATATTTATATTGGAAAACAACCCAAAACAAAAACAAATCAAAAACATTTTGTTGCAGTGTATAATGGGGCGAAGACTACCCTCTCTCACCTTTCTGTTCACTTCAATCCATCATTAACTTAAAAAAACAAACTCTGCGTAATTAATAAAGCTGCGTATTTTTTTTCACAATAAGAAATGCACAGTGATACATGTATTATGATTCAATAAATCATGAGCCATCACGTTATAATCTAGCTACAGTAAGCACACATGAGAGACGAGTGTCCCCGGGACAGTGTGTGCTTCAGTCGGGTGCAGTTTCAGTCTCTCCCCCTTAGATCGGGACACTTCGCGCAACTCATAGAAGAGGCGCTGACTCTGTGCGGTCAGCGCCTCTTCTATGAGTTGCGCGAAGTGTCCCGATCTAAGGGGGAGAGACTGAAACTGCACCCGACTGAAATGCCAGTTTCGGAGTTTGTAGTTATTTATATGACCTGCTTCCTTATTATTTGAACTTTAATAAAGCTATAATGCATTAAATATAACTGCATTAATGATGTAACGCCAGGGTGTTTCCTTTAAAGGTGCTCGACACGCAAGTTTTGCTTAAGCAGAGTGGCAGCTCCGGCTCTGCTTATTCCACAACAAGAGTGCTTCTGTATTTACTTATTTTGTATTTTTGTATTATAATTCCTGCATGCTTCTTTTTTTCTTCGATTTTCTCCCCTTTTTCTCCCCAATTTGGAATGCCCAATTCCCAATGCACTCTTAAGTCCTCGTGGTGGCATAGTGACTCAATCCGGGTAGCAGAGGACGAAATCTCAGTTGCCTCCACGTCTGGGACCGTCAACCCGTGCATCTTATCACGTGGCTTGTTGAGCGTGTTACCGCGGAGATATAGCGCGTGTGAAGGCTTCACGCCATCCACCGCGGCATCCACGCACAACTCACCACGCGCCCCACCGAGAGCGAGAACCACATTATAGTGACCACGAGGAAGTTATCCCATGTGACTCTACCCTCCCTTGCAACCGGGCCAATTTGTTTGCTTAGGAGATCTGGCTTGAGTCACTCAGCACGCCCTGGGATTCTAACTCGAGAACTCCAGGGGTAGTAGTCAGCGTCTTTACTCGCTGAGCTACCCAGGCCCCCCAATTCCCTCATACTTTGCGATCTACATCACATGAAGCTGTTTGGAAAGTTAAGAGTGCCTCTGGACTGTGAGCTGTGTTTTCTTCCTCTCCTCAGTTGCCATCATTAGAGTTTCATATGATCTCATGTTACGTTAAATGAGATCAAATGACTATTCAAATTTTGTCAACACTTTTTTTGTTGATAACGTCGTCTAATCATTTCAGCCCTACTGCTGAAATTGGTCTGTGCTTATGGAAATTCAAACCACTACCCCCAGTGGCCAAAGCTGGAAATGTTTTTAACAGTTTCCAGGTGAAAAGTCCACAGGGTGGCGCTAAAAGCAAGTTGTAGTTTTAGTTGTAAATAAAGTAATACATTTATTATGTTCATTTTACTAACCTTACCCCCTTAACCCCAAACCTAACGATCAGTGAAGTAAAAATTTTATTTTAGAGAAAATATGCAACCTCCGAATCACCATTGTTTATGTGAACGTGATAACTTGTCTCGGAGGTTGCTCACACAAGACACTTTCAGAAAGGTAAAAATTTTGAATTGATGCAAAAATGTCTGATGAGAAATGCTGCTTGTCAGTAACTCTGCAAAATTATTAGGGTACATGAATGATCAGAAGCAGCAAGAAAACATTACTACCTATGATTACCCTCGTTTAGGGTTTAGTTTCAACACCGTTATTAAAACTTTATCAACTGTTAATACTTTTCGCGACAGGAATATATATCTGCGGAGCTCTTTAAACAAGTTTGTCACCCATTGACACAATTGTCAATATTTTTCGCAAATATTGTGTGAAATCATGGATGTAACCAAATATGCAAGTTTGGGGGGACTAAATGTAAAAGTTCAAGAACGGGTCGTTGAACAACCCATATTGATCAATTACTATTCTGAGTATTGTGGGTGATACATCCCCTTCACTAGGAATGTACCCGAATCCAAATAACTTATTCGGAAAGGCACGAACAATGACTTCAAAACTAATAACAAATTCTACTGAATAATAGAAAAAAAATAATATTAGTTAGACTGATTGTCCAATGAGCACAGGGATGGAGCAGTATTTTAAGTAAACATAATTTAAATGATGATGCAATGAGTCTGTAAACTTTTATGAATGAAAATGTACACAGTGTGATTTCAAGTTCAAAAGAGATGGCCAAGTTGCAGTCTCTGTTTACTGTGCACGTCTCAGAGATCTGAGGTTGTCAAGAGTAGCTTAACATTCTAAGGTACAATATTATATATATTTTACACTTTTTGAAATGTCTATGTAAACGTTTAAAACCTTTCAAGCGAGATATAGGAGAACATGCTTCTGTATCTCACTCGCTTCTCAAGAAGGCGAGCAGGCACTGTGTGAGGTGAGGGATGGGTACAATTTTGGATCAATAAGAGTGATTTCTTTAAAACAAAGAAAAGTCAGTAATCCACACTTTCGGGGTTGGAGTTTGGGAGTAGGGTTAATAAATACAGTATATACAACAAATTGATGTAATACAGTCAACAGGAACACTGCTGTTGACTGTATTACATTTTTTACAACTCACTTTTGGTGCCACCCTGTGGACGTTTCACCTCAACAACATTTTCCGCTTCGGCCACTGGGGGCAGTGGTTTTTAATTTCAGTAAGCACAGACCGATTTCAGCAGCAGAACTTTCGACCTCCAGTCACCAAATTCACAGTGTGATCAGAGTGATTACGGCCCAGTGTAAAATATATATATATATATATATATATATATATATATATATATATATATATATATATATTTAAATGTTTTAAATGTTTGGCGAAGAGAGAATATGCAAGTTGATTGGCCACCCGATTATACATCAAAAGACCTATCAGCTTTAGTGATTCTATTGGCTTTAGATATCACATGTGAGCGAGCTGATTGGCTAACAGATCACAAGTTCAAAGAACCTATCAGCTTACACCATTCAATTTCTTGCCTGAACTTAGTTGTTTATAGGGTGATGTTTGTACTTTTTTTTGATGTTAAAATTCAGTACTTTAACCTAGCCTAGCTTTATAGGCAGAGACAGCTATAAATAAGTAATTCGTTGGTTGATTCCATTGTAAAGTGTAAATATTGTGGCACTATTAAAACGTTGCACTGTTTGTTTAAGCATCACAGAGTTTGTCGCAATGAATTGCCTGACTCAAAGGATATATATATGATACTGCCTAATATTTTGTCCAAAACAAGGTATCTGATTGGAGATAATGTACAATCAGCGGGTCATTGTCGCAAAATAAACTTCAACATGGTGATAAGGACTCTGGACTGATGCAGAGGAGATGGTTCTTGTATCACCCTGTCTGGGTTTATTTCGCAATAATGACTGGATTTTAGCAAAGTCTTTCTAGCAGTCCACTGTCGGCCATCTTTGGAACGCTCTCAGGAGGTTATTTCCAGTCATGCCAGTGCAGCTCCTATCTACTTGAATAGAGAAAGACCAAAATCTCAAAAACGGTTGGTCAAGATTACGATCAGAGCATATTTCAAATCAGCAATTCAATCTGACAATATTAGAATCATAAACTGTGCTTCTTTTCCTCAGATTACGCTAAAAAATGCAATTTTCTTGGCTTGTATAACTACTGCGCATTCGCGTTCTAAAGTTGATTGACAGATAATGTCTGTATCTAAAAGGTGTTTGGCTCTTTTAACTGTAAGGCGGGACTTCCTTTCTACATCCGTTGACCGTTGGCCACACAGAGCTCCTTGGTTGACCGTTCCAATTTCTCCCATTCATTTAAATAGAAGTGGCCCATCTCTGCTTTTAGTAAATTATTTTATTATGTGAGAAGAAAGAGACTGCAGAGTCAATACGGTTTAGTGATCGTTATACAAAATATTTCACTGCAGAATGCTGTGATTGACCAAACAGGATCATGTATTCCAGAGAAATGTGTAATGAGGCAGCATAATTTTGCTTCCTACAACTTGAAACAGCTGGTCTATGATGCCTAAAAATACTGTCTAGCTAGGTAGATCCATTGGTTTGTAACAACCAATGTCTAAAGCAAAACATAATGTATTTGTTGGATCAACTCTTAGAGGACTTTAAGCATGAGAAACGGTCCACAGTGTAAGCTGAAAAGGACACTGAGGCATCAGATGTCCACTGAGGCAGCTGAATACTTCTGCTGTCATTGTGGCAGCAGACAAGGACAAATCAGATGTCATGTGTTGAATGCCATTTTCAGTGTCAGTCTTTCACCACAAAGAGAGAGATTCAGTTTGTTTACCTCACAGCCATACATTGGAACAGTGGAAAATATTATTGCTCCAACTTATTGGAGTTCCCAGTTATATTTTGCTCAAGTATGAACATCGTCTCAGATGTTTCTCCTATAATTCAGAATACCAAACTACATCAATGTCTCTCTCAAGATAGCTTCTCTCAGTGTGTAAGTGGAGGTTCAACATTGCCTTTCAGTTCAGATTGACTTTAACTTGTGCTTCTATTCACAACAGGGTAACCTGGTGGCGATCAAACACGTGAACAAGAAGCGGATCGAGCTGACCAGACAAGTGCTGTTTGAACTAAAGCATGTAAGAGAAGACATTTAATCGCAAGGGGGAGGTTGTGTATGGGTTTTTACAATTGTGTGTGTGTGTGTGTGTGTGGGCAGGTTTGGGTGGTTAACGAGGACATTTTTTTTAGGTGACAAACTGGTAATTACAAGGGTATTATGCTAGAAATGTGGTTTATGAGGACATTTCTAGTGTCCCCATAATTCAAATCGCTTAAAAAAACATACTAAACGATGTTTTTTTTAAAATGTAAAAATGCAGAAAGCATTTTGTGAGGGTTAGGTTTAGGGTTAGGAGATAGAATCTATAGTTCGTACAGTATAAAAATCCTTATGTCTATATGGAGAGTCCTCATAAGGATAGCCGCACCAACATATGTGTGTGTGTGTGTGTGTGTTTGTGTGTGTTTCTGGGAGTAGCAGACAATGTATGTGTGTTTAGATCATTATTTATGAACCCAGAGGACAGACTCACTGCCTAAAGGTGGTTAAAACTCAACCTCTCCCTCTTCTCTCTTTTGCATATTCTTAAGTGGGGGTGGGATGCCAATATGGAAAGGAGGGGTAGTGTGAGTGGATTTTTACAGGGTATTTCCAAAAGGGAGCACTGAGTTATTGTCAATTAATCTATAAAAGGAATGTTAAAGACATAAAGTGGAAAAGTGAATCAGAGATGTTCTTTTGATACCTAATTGATATCTTGTAACTTTATGATGTGGCAACATGAAAAAGCAGTTCAGAGATATTTGAAGTCAACATGTTATCAAAATTGACCCTATTCACTTTTTTAAAGGCACGATCACGGTTTTCCTTCAACCTTCAGTCATCTCAGTGGAATCCGTGCGATCGTGAATTTTGCGCGATGGACTTCTGGTGGCGAAGAATTTCCCCTCAGGGATTTTGCATGGAGTTTGTTGAATTTTGACTGGCGAATTCGCCGCGTTGACCAATAGAAAGTTGCTTGGTTTGGCATAGGGTTGGGCATTTTTGAGTAATTTTGTAGTCAAGTACTCTAACCTACAAAAAACGAGTACTCGATTACTGTTAAATTAAAATGCACGTTAAAAAGTGCACGTATGACATGTACCTGAATCTTATATTTTGTTTTATTCACAAACGTTACCAAGAACGGTTTTTAAAATAAGATAACTTCTACAAACTATGATTTTCTTTTGGGAAAAAATCCAAATTAACAATATGCATTAATAAAAACTGAAAAGAAAAAGATTTTAAAAATAACAGTAACAAACATATTGCCAATACGGACGGCATTAGGGTTATGCAATATATAAACACTGTGTCTACATAAAGGCTATCATGTATTTATCATTTCACATGTTATTATTCAGAAAAACAAGTGGTGAAAGTTTGCTTTTAATAAATGCGCTCTACCCCTGTTAAGAGCTTCCGAGTTCGCTTCGCATTTTCTTTCCAACAATAAAAGCAAATCCTCGTCTGTTGATTTGCATGACTCTGACAAGAACCGAATACAAATAGAGTAGAATTCAATACGAATCAAAATATTACAAGTATTGCCACACTAACACCTCGACGACACACATCCAAAGCGCCCCCAGTGAACTAAATTTTTACTGCAAGATTTGGTGAGAGATTCAGAGGAAGATACAATGTAATTCAGTGCTGCTTACAGCAGGCAAGTACGTAAAGGAAAACGAATTTGCAATATTTGAGTAGTGTTTTTAATACTCGAGTAGCTGGTGCAGAACGAGTACTCGATTACTCAATTACTTATGCACATCCCTAGTTCGGCAGTGACCTCTGTGTGGGTGGTGCTTTTGAGGGGAGAGTGGGGCACAAACGAACACTTTTTGGTCTTCTTAAGTTTGTGTAAATGTACTTGGGGTTCGATGTATTATTCTTTATTCACATTAATTTCACATGTTTCTATTACACATATGTGGTCTTGTTTCATGAATACAGTGTGTACTTTTTTCGCAATCTACCTAAAAAAAAAGAAAGTGAAATGTTACAACGTGCCCCAAAAGCGGGTGAGGGGCACATTGTAATAAGACCATATAACAGCTTAAAACCCATCTCTAACAACTTTATCTGATCTAATTAGAAAGCCTAGAAGATAAACTAAATTTTCATGTCAATAAAAGTGATTTAAAAAAAATATATATATTAACTTTGTCATATATAATATAGCAATAATTTTGTCACTTGACAATAAATACACAACAAAGTCACAGCATTGACTGAAATAATGCATGGACTGATGACAAAACACATACACACTCCCGCACACACACATTATGTACAGGGGAATTATGTAAATTACATATCTGACTGCATGGAATTGCATATAATTTTTTGAAATTGGGGCACATTGTAACGCAGTGTTACAACGTGCCCCGTCAGCGCAGCTGGGATTTAAACCTGGCTGGCCAGTTCTGCTGGCTATCTGAGAATTAAAAGACTATGTGAGGTGCTAGCTTAAATAAACAGTAAAAACAGAGATGAAAATTTACTTTCATGTGAATTATTACTTTTGCTACTTTAAAATGAACTTTTGGTGATATCTTCCAAAGTTTTTTTTTATTTTTCCGCAATTTTTTTATCTACACAGTGTTGATATGGCAACAAGTAAACAAATGAAATTTTGTCTTCCCAGCATGTGTGGAAACGTTTAAACCACGCGTGTTACAACTAGCCCCACATTAGTTTGTGCCCCGTGCTCACCTACACAGTGACACTGAATATTCACAATGGACCAGGATATCATTTTATCGCAAATTTCTTTTTAACTTCACTCTCCCAGAGTTTAAAGTACTGCATTAAATATTGTTTTGCTGGTTTCACACATGCTCAATATTCGACCACGCCTTCTTCGCCCGCAGAGATAAATGTGATCGCGCCTTAATACATGTTCCTGGTCTTATTGTGAATGATTTATCAGATTTATCTTTCATAAAAATGATTTATCAGATTTATCTTTCATAAAAATGTACTAACATGTTCCTGAAACGACTTACCTTTTTGGATATCACCAATCCCTCTTATTTTTCAACCCCTCTCCTCCAACCATCTTGCTCCATTCATCCACTTGTTTGTGATCCAATCAATTTCCATTTAATAAAAGTACCGTCCTACATTTTTTCTTGTTGAATAGCATGTTTCATTCACAAATTCACATTATGGTGGTAAAATTGGTTTGTGAATTTTGACTTTCATGTTGACTTTAAAGATCCATTTTAAAGCTATTTCTTACTGCATACTACACAATATACACTGTATACTACTCTGCTCTTCAAACTGTAGTATGCTACATTGTTGTCACATTACCTCATGACATTGCCTATTTGATTCAGCGAGTTGTGTCCAGTTATCATCTCGTAAATAAATGCAGTTATTTTTGCATTTTTAGCCAAGTTTGCGTAAAATGTCTTAAAGGAATTTTCCGGGCTCAATACAAGTTAAGCTCAGTCGGTTGTGGCATAAGGTTAATTACCACCAAAAAATATTTCGACTTGTCTTTCCATTATAAAAAAAAGCAAAGGTCATGGTTACACTAAGGCACTTACAGTGGAGGTGAAAAATACACATTGTTACAAAACTATAGCCACTATATGTAAACATTATATGTGTTAACATTATTTTAATGTGATAAAATCACTACATACCTTATCTGTGTAAAATTCTATCCAAAATTATAACTTCGTTTTCATCACGGCGCAATGACGGTAAACTGTGTGTGGCAGGGCAGAGGGCGGGGCCAGGCCGTGATGCTGCACACCCGGTCTCTAATCAGGCTGATCAAGCCCGAGAGGGATAAAGGCGACCGGAGTCGGCAGTTCGAGAGAGAGAGAGCGGCAGGCAGCTGCCCTGTATGTGGTTGTGTTTGTTCATTTTGTTTAAGTTAACCATTAAAAATATTATTTATTGCCAAGCCAGTTCTCGCCTCCTTTCTTCCAGACTCTTAATTGTTGCACTATGCAAGCGATTTTAGCACACTAAAATCATGTTAACACAAATAAACAAGACACGAGTCGAAAATATTTTCTGTGGTAATCAACATTATGCCACAAATGCTATCGATTGCACTCAACTTGTATTGAACCCGGAAAATTTCTTTAACTTTTGGCAATCAAATCAAATTATGACTCAAGATGTTAAAAATCACAACTGATATCACTTCTGGTTTATTCGTCACGCTTGAAATGGAAGGTCAAGTCGAGTGCATTGTATTGTGAGTGTGCATTGTTGTCTATTGCACATTATGGCAAAAGTAGTAGGTCATCTGGGTATTTCATGCATACAGAAAATTCACATACTATGTATGCAGAGTATACTGCAGAACTAGTAAGAGTAGTATTGTAGCATGCTCTTTTCTGTCTATCATTTAAGTCCAACGTGACTCAGAATTATCCTGAAAACCCCTTAAAACCTCAAGAGCTCCAGGAGCTTCCCACTGCAGTCTTATCTGTAGCCTGAGTTTGTTTTGATGGCTTTATCCTGGGGGAAAGCGCATAAGACCTGCTGACTTACGGCCAGTCAAACTTGCCCAGCTTTGATAAGAAACGTGAGGGGCCACACAGCAGCAGTCTGAAATGGCAGGCCTGCAGACAGCAGCCCTAGGGGTTTGATAAGCTGTCAGGCCAGAACGCAGTAAAGGGCCAGGCAGATGGGGGTGAGAATGACAACGGGAACTTAACTACTTCTTTCCCAATGACTTTTGCCCCCACAGTTATGTAGGTCAAAGGTTGTGCTAAGTAAAGTTTACATGGTCTCACAACATCTGTGTGAATGATGGTAGATGTTTGGCCATGTTCTCATTGACATGATCTGAAGAAAATGGGTTGGAATAAATAGTTATAAATAGTTATATTTAAATTATAATATATATATTATAAAAAATAATACAGATAATTAAAATGCATTACATTATTTAGGCACACAAGTTAAGCATTAAAAAAGAAAATTCAAAAAGTGGCTTTAGAATGCAATATATTGTTTATTTCCATATTATTGAACATAAGCTTATCATTGGCCTACAGTTCACAGCAATCCATATTGCAACTGAATTTGTCAATCACTCCAAAATTTATTATAAGGGCTTGTTTATGGACGTGTCAACGTACACCTGCGTCAGACGGATGCTTTTGGGCTGTCTCGGTTGTGTTGCATGATAAACATACTGTTTGTAGGTCGCTGTGTCAAGTTAAACGAAGTTTGAAACGTACAAAAACACGTCTTAGATCCCTGCCTTTGGATTTGTGCTCTGTCGAGCTGTGTTTGTACGCAAGAACGTATATCTGGTGCTGTTGATAAGTGTGGTTTGTTCTCTGTATAAGCTGTGCGTTGCCTATACAGCGAGTTTCACTTACTGCCCCCTGAAGAAAACAGGTGGTACTCCACGCTTGTATTGCTCAGTTGATAGGTATATTCCTTATTATGGTCCGGGGACATGATTAATTGCGTAATTTGTTTCTAACACATTACTTTTATTATATAAATAATCACACTGAATTAACGTGTTAAATCGACTAGCCTAATATTATTACTATTTTTAATGGTCGTATTATATGACATAAGTAATTGAGTTTTTCGAAATAACTAGAAATAAAATGAATCTTCACCATCATACAGGTTTTAATTCAGAACTCATCTTGTTGTTATTTATAGATGAGATATGTGCAGTTATAAAAATTATATTATATCATATTATGTTATATCTATTACAGCATATTATATAATATTTTCTATGGTCATTGAGTTTTTCAGAATTGATGAAAATCAAATTACAGTAATCTTCGTTATCATACAGGTTATAATTCAGAACTAATTGTGTTGATTTTTATAGATGAGAGATGTTCAATTCAACCATCTGACGAGGTTTATTGGTGCTTGTATTGACCCACCAAACATCTGCATTGTGACAGAGTATTGCCCCAGGGGCAGTCTACAGGTAAACACACTTATTCATATGCTCAAAATAAATGAAACATTCTTTTAACAATTTATTTCTTATTATCCTATGATCATAGTGTGAATCTCAGTGCAAATGATTTATGAAAGGATGACATTTTCATAGCTAATGTTGTAATGCATGCTGTTCTGATTATTTCTGGGAAGTAGTTGGCAACTGTAGTAACTGTAGTTACTGAAACTGTATTACATTGTTATTGCAATTCAGTAATTTCTACATCAATTACCTTGTTTGTTGAAGTTAATGACCTTGTTGGAGTTAATGTCTTGTTTGCAATGATTTCTGCAGCAGTACTTCAGAAAGTGTGTTATACATTTATAATGATTGGGTTGTATGTCAACATACTGTAAAAAAAATAAAGTCTGCATATTATAGAAGTTTCAGAGTGTTGAATTTTCAGTTGTTTTTTTTTTTTTTTTTTTTTTGAGGACATCCTGGAAAATGAGAGCATCAACTTGGACTGGATGTTCCGATACTCTCTGATCAATGACATTGTGAAGGTTTGTGAGAAAACTAATAATCTTTTTAAATATAGCCCCAATAGTATGTGGACACTTAAGATGCTCATTTCGTTGCGTTACATAATAAAGTATCAAACCAAGTGGCATTTATTTGAAAGAAATATAGCGCAAGCACACATTTCAAGCAAAACATTTCACAAAAAGTTTGTAAGGTTTGAAATGTTAAAGCAAAATATACTATTCAAAAAGAAGATAAAAAGTATTTGGACACTTTCTTGTTGTCAAATGTTAGTGGGACATATCCATAGATGATCTACACTGTTTACTCAGCTAAGACATCTGTGTGAACATGAGAGGAACTGACTTCATACATCCACTAAAAATCACCTTGGGAACAGTTGCAGAAATGGCTCTGAAAGTGAAGTTAGTTCTGAGAGGTCAAGCATCATTTATGTGCAAATGCTACTTGGTTTGATGCTTTATTATATACAGGTTAGGCAATTACATTTTAAGTGTGGCTTAAAGGTGTAGTTCACCCAAAAATGAAAATTCTGTCATCATTTATTCACCCTTATGTTGTTCCAAACCCTTATGATTTGTTTCTGCCGTGGAACACAACAGGAGATGTTAGGTTGAATCTTTGCCTCAGTCACCATTCACTTTCATTTCATCTTTCATTCAATAAAAGTGAATGGTGGTTCAGGCTAACATAAAAAGTCTGTTCAGTTAGATATATGCTTAGTATTTTTTATGAAAAACACTTTTTATTTATTTGTTTCTTTGTTTTCTTTAATTTTTTTAATTATTTTATTCATTATTTTTTCAGATTATGAGGTCTTTTCAGTTCAAAGCATTTTATACTAAAAACATGAATGAACATGATGAAACCCAGTCAATATGGCATGCCTTTTAAAATCATTTTAAAACAAAGGAAACACTGAGAAGGTATGATAAAGCAGTGTTGGATTTTTTATTTATTTAATTTTTGAGTGGAGCCCCATTAGTAAAAGAAAATGGACTTGCATCAAAGATAGCATGACATTGTTTTTGGAAAATATGTATGAAAATACTTTCACTTTAAATTCCACCTCCATTTATCTAAACCAATCTTCTGTTCTTTGTCAAAAGTGCTTGAGAGTCCAGGCACACAAAAGCATTTGGCTTTCGCTGGGAAAATTGGCCTGCAATGGCAAAAACAAGAAGAAAAAAAAAGTAGAAGTGAAATATCATTTAATTGCAAGAAACATTTCTCTGCTTTCAAGTTCAAAAAAAATGTCTGGGAAAAAATTGTTGAAAATGTCGCTTATTTGTCAGAAAGAAGTTAGAAGGCGAAGGCTCTCCAATTTAAACAGAATATCAAGTAGTTATATGTAATCTTAAAGGATGTTCTTTGGCTTCTCTGCACCAAGTAATTTTCTTATTGTTGTAGCATGCAAGGAAGTATAATGAAAAGAATAGTTCACCCAAAAATGAAAATTCTGACATCACTTACTCTCATGTTGTTCCAAACCCATAAAAAGTTGTTAGGCAGTATGTAAGTCTCAGTCACCATTCACTTTCATTGTATGGAAAAAAAAATGCATTGAAAATGAATGGTGACTGAGGCTGTTAGTCCCTTACATTCAGGCTAAAATCTCCTTTAGTGTACAATGCAATAAAGAAAGTCATATGTGTTTGGGATAACATGAGGATGAGTAAATGATCACTATCTCTATAAGAATTGCTATCAACCTAATACCAAGTTAACAATGGGAGCCTCAAATTTAACATATATTTTTTAAATATAATGCAGGAGCTTCCATGTATATTCATTATACACTACATTTTACAAGTTTTTTCAGAACAGTGTTTTCCATTGATTCCTGGGTATTTTGCTCTATTTGCAACATAAACTTTGGGCAAAGACATGATGTTCTGTTTAATGCTTGTGCTGCCAGGGAATGAATTATCTTCACAACAGTTACATTGGCTCCCATGGTAACCTGAAATCCTCCAATTGTGTGGTGGATAGCCGCTTCGTTTTGAAAATCACAGATTATGGTCTGGCAAGCTTCCGTTCATCTTGTGAAAATGAAGACTCGCATGCGCTGTATGCAAGTAAGAGTACACTATCACATTAAGATTTTTCATGTTTGATGGTTTTGACACATGAAATCTGATCAAAAATACATTTACTGTTTTGGATAGACTTCTTTGTAAGTTTGTATTAAGTCTCCAATGAAGGTGACAAGATCTTGTGACTGTTTTCAAAACCCTTTTTTTTTTTCTTCAGAAAAGCTATGGACAGCGCCAGAGTTGCTGATATATGACAGGCATCCACCCCAAGGAACGCTGAAGGGAGATGTGTACAGCTTTGGGATCATTCTCCAGGAGATAGCACTTAGGAATGGCCCATTTTATGTTGAAGGCATGAACCTCAGTCCTAAAGGTAAGAGGTTGTTTAGTTTAGTTTAGTTTAGTTTAGTTTAGTGTTTTTGTTTTGTTTTGTTTTGTTTTGTTTAGCTTTGTGTTGTGTTGTAATTTTTTTTTTTTTTTTAGCTTAGCTTGTGTTTTGTTTTGTTTAGCTTAGATTGTGTTTTGTTTTGTTTTGTTTAGCTTTGTGGTGGTTGTTTTGTTTAGCTTTGTGTTTTGTTTTGTTTAGCTTTGTATATTTTGTTTTGTTTTGCTTAGCTTAGCCTTGTGGGGGTTTTTTTAGCTTTGTGTTTTGTTTTGTTTTGTTTTGCTTAGCTTAGCATTTTGTTTAGCTTTGTGTTTTGTTTAGCTTTGTCTTGTGTTGTGTTTTTTGTTTTGTTTATCTTAGCTTTGTGTTTTATTTAGCTTTGTGTTTTGTTTTGTTTAGCTTTTTGTTGTGTTGTGTTTTTTTGTTTTGTTTTGTTTAGCTTAGCTTTGTGTTTTGTTTTGTTTAGCTTTGTGTTGTGTTTTCTTTTGTTTAGCTTTGTGTTGTGTTGTGCTTTTGTTTTGCTTAGCTTAGCTTTGTGTTTTGTTTAGCATTGTGTTATGTTTTTTTGTTTTGTTTTTCTTAGTGTTGTGTATTTTGTTTTGTTTAGCTTAGCTTTGTGTTTTGTTTTGTTTAGCTTTGTGTTGTGTTGTAATTTTTTTTTTTTTTTTAGCTTAGCTTGTGTTTTGTTTTGTTTAGCTTAGATTGTGTTTTGTTTTGTTTTGTTTAGCTTTGTGGTGGTTGTTTTGTTTAGCTTTGTGTTTTGTTTTGTTTAGCTTTGTATATTTTGTTTTGTTTTGCTTAGCTTAGCCTTGTGGGGGTTTTTTTAGCTTTGTGTTTTGTTTTGTTTTGTTTTGCTTAGCTTAGCATTTTGTTTAGCTTTGTGTTTTGTTTAGCTTTGTCTTGTGTTGTGTTTTTTGTTTTGTTTATCTTAGCTTTGTGTTTTATTTAGCTTTGTGTTTTGTTTTGTTTAGCTTTTTGTTGTGTTGTGTTTTTTTGTTTTGTTTTGTTTAGCTTAGCTTTGTGTTTTGTTTTGTTTAGCTTTGTGTTGTGTTTTCTTTTGTTTAGCTTTGTGTTGTGTTGTGCTTTTGTTTTGCTTAGCTTAGCTTTGTGTTTTGTTTAGCATTGTGTTATGTTTTTTTGTTTTGTTTTTCTTAGTGTTGTGTATTTTGTTTTGTTTAGCTTAGCTTTGTGTTTTGTTTTGTTTTACTTAGTGTTGTGTATTTTGTTGTGTTTAGCTTAGCTTGTGTTTTGTTTTCTTCAGCTTATCTTTGTGTTTTGTTTAACTTTGTGTTGTGTTGTGCTTTTGTTTTGCTTAGCTTAGCTTTGTGTTTTGTTTTGTTTTGTTTAGCTTAGCTTTGTGTTTTGTTTTGTTTAGCTTTGTGTAGTGTTTTTTGTTTTGTTTTGCTTAGCTTATCTTTGTGTTTTGTTTAGCTTTGTGTTGTGTTGTGCTTTTGTTTTGCTTAGCTTAGCTCTGTGTTTTGTTTTGTTTTGTTTAGCTTAGCTTTGTGTTTTGTTTTGTTTAGCTTTGTGTAGTGTTTTTTGTTTTGTTTTGCTTAGCTTATCTTTGTGTTTTGTTTAGCTTTGTGTTGTGTTGTGCTTTTGTTTTGCTTAGCTTAGCTTTGTGTTTTGTTTAGCATTGTGTTATGTTTTTTTGTTTTGTTTTTCTTAGTGTTGTGTATTTTGTTTTGTTTAGCTTAGCTTTGTGTTTTGTTTTGTTTTACTTAGTGTTGTGTATTTTGTTGTGTTTAGCTTAGCTTGTGTTTTGTTTTCTTCAGCTTATCTTTGTGTTTTGTTTAACTTTGTGTTGTGTTGTGCTTTTGTTTTGCTTAGCTTAGCTTTGTGTTTTGTTTTGTTTTGTTTAGCTTAGCTTTGTGTTTTGTTTTGTTTAGCTTTGTGTAGTGTTTTTTGTTTTGTTTTGCTTAGCTTATCTTTGTGTTTTGTTTAGCTTTGTGTTGTGTTGTGCTTTTGTTTTGCTTAGCTTAGCTTTGTGTTTTGTTTTGTTTTGTTTAGCTTAGCTTTGTGTTTTGTTTTGTTTAGCTTTGTGTAGTGTTTTTTGTTTTGTTTTGCTTAGCTTATCTTTGTGTTTTGTTTAGCTTTGTGTTGTGTTGTGCTTTTGTTTTGCTTAGCTTAGCTTTGTGTTTTGTTTTGTTTTGCTTAGCTTTGAGCATTTTGTTTTGTTTAGCTTAGCTTAGATTTGTGTTTTGTTTAGCTTTGTGCATTGTTTTGATTTGTGTTTGTTTTGTTTAGCTTTGTATTGTTTTGTTTTGCTTAGCTTATCTTAGCTTTGTGTTTTGTTTTGTTTTTGTTTTGTTAGATGCCTTGTTAGAAGTCTTCAATGCACTGTAAAAATGTAATGTGCAATTGTTATTTTAAAAATTAAACATTCATTGGTGTAACATTCTAACTTGTAATATTTATGATATACTGTATATCTTACATGTTTATCTACATATAAAAGGAAAAATATATTTGTGTTCCAGAGATCATCCAGAAGGTACGAAATGGTCAGAAACCATACTTCAGACCCACCACAGATAACACCCGGCACTGTGAGGAGCTGGCCATCTTAATGGAAGGCTGTTGGGCTGAAGACCCGGCAGATCGACCAGACTTCAGCCACATCAAGATTTTCATTGCTAAACTTAACAAGTAAGTAAAGCCCCCTTATACACAGTATAATGGTTTGATGTTCTTACTTACAGAATTCACAGATGTTTTCTTTGTATAGCTATACACTATATATGTATGCGAATGAGCATAACCTTTAGCTTAAAGTCAACATGGAATAATGTTCTGTTTTCATTATAGTTCTGTACTGTTACATATTTCTGAGTGATACAGGATAACGAGAAACAAATGTTTTTATTTTATTTATCAATTGATTGTGGGAAAAAGGTCTCTCTATATGAGAGAAGGTTAAAACATAAGAGCAAATTGTCAGCAAATACAAAAATAAAACTTCACCTTCATTACAACAACAGAACACTCAAACAAATGCCGCTCACTCTTGTTTTTCTGAAATGAACTGTTTCATTTACTTTTTTTTCTACATTAATTTTCATTTAATTTATCAGTGAAAGCTGAAGACATGTTTGCTGTATTTGAAGACCTGTAAACCTCATATGGATTTCTCCTCCTCACTCAAAATTATGAACTGCAAGATTCAAGCAAATAAATGATCCATGATCCATCTGGAGATTTCAAAATTCAGCCAATGACATCTCTTGCAAATATAAATGCTTTTTGACAAAAGGGATCACATAGATTGTGGTGTACAAGCAGCTTTTAGAAGCAGTGTTGTATCTGTGAACAGAATGCTATATTTGTCTTGGAGCTGACAGCTCATTGATAAGCAGCTTGTATTGATGTGGGTAAAAGCTTCATGATTAATTCCCCAAAGCGGCACTCAAGTCAGGTTTGACAGATGTTGACAAAGACAAACTGAAATGCAAGGTATGTTTCGTCTAAATGGGACCTTAAAGCACAGTCTTCATTGCATAATTGCATCTTGTTGACATTTGTACACTTGTAAGTGATTGGAACAAGTTTAGATAGGTCAGGGTTCTAGATACACAGACAGACAGACAGACAGATGATTGATTTGTTGATTTGTTGATTAATTATCCATAACTTGAAGAATGAGCAACAGATTTAAAATGTAGATTTTCAGGCCTGTAGTTTGTAGTTTTTCTAGTTATGCTCAGCTCTAAAGTATTTCATCAGTTTAAAATGTAATATGTGAGTGTAATAACAACAATAAAACTCATGCAAATGTATTGGTCAAAAGGTGTGGGAACCCTTATACAATGTTTTTAGCTTATTATTATTTTGCTTATTGGCAATTCTGTTTTCCCCAATTCCATTATTACCAATGGTTAATTTACAGTAAGAAATTAGTGATTTCTTAAAAAGTCCAAACTGAAACATTCACACAGTGAGAAGTGTGGCTCATTAGATGACTGCAGTGCTGCCAGTCTGCATGACTGTACAGTATGTAGGAGTGAGATCTGACCCCTGAATAAAGCGATATGATTCAGGAAACCAAACACCAGCCAAACATGATTCAACCAGAATCTACCACATTTCATCAGAACCTCACTGCATTGAAGCACATGACTGCAGAACTGATTACATATTCAAGTAAAGGTACTGTTTCCTATTCTCATTTCTCTATAATCAGCCACATGGGGTTATCAATCAACAAATCAACCAATCAACCAATCAACCAATCAATCAGTCAGTCAGTCAGTCAGTCAGTCAGTCAATCAATCAAAGAAATAAAAAACAACAACACTGCAATCTCTCTAGTTTAGCTTGTTTAATCATTTCTGGGCTATTTATGTAATCTCAAATCATTAAAATTTTTAGCAAGTTTGTGTGTATGCACTATAATTGGGTAGCTGACATTGAATTTTAAGCAGTGTCCTGCTGTGTGACATGCTGTAATTCATTTTAAGCTATTTTATACAACATTTGTCCAGTTCTATAATCAAGCATGCAGTTTTTATGACCTCATGTTAATTGATGGAATATTTGTTCCTTTATAAAATAATTTGTTACAATTCACAATAAGTTTCCATTTGGTAACAACATTAGTTAACATGGACTGACAATGAACAATACTTTTACAGCATTTATTAATCTTGGTTAATGTTAATTTCAATGTATACTAATATATTTTTTAAATTAAAAGTTGTATATGTTAACATTAGTTAATGATTTATGAACTAACATGAACGAACAATGAACAATTGTACTTGTATAAGCTAACATTAAACAAGATTAATAAATGCTGTAAAAATATATCGTTCATTGTCAGTTCATGATACCTAATGCATTAACTAATGTTAGCAAATGGAACCTTACTGTAAAGGGTTACCAAATAAATTGTTACTCCGCAGGACCATTTAAAATGAACTAGTGAAGGCAAAAGGTCAATAAAAGTGGTGAAAAAACTTATAAGAAGCAATAACAGGACCCAGTGTATATGCTTTTCCTTATTTTACATACAGTGGGGTTCAAAAGTCCACAAATCTGAGATAAGGGGCGCTATTTTAAGAGAGCTAGCGTTAAGCGCAGCGCTGTGCATTAAGTCATAAGCGCAAAGTCAGTGGGCATGGCCATGAAGTTTTGGTATTTTCGTGCAAGCATGCTCTAAGTCTAGGCGCAAGTGGGTTTGGCGAAACTGCTTGCGCAAAGCACTAGGTTTCTGAGGTTCTTCTCCGGTTATTCCACCATCTGCGTCCTATTATATGGTCAATTCCCTGTCAAGCACCAGTGATAAAAATAAAGACAGCACACTCATAAGAAGTTAGTAGTGTAAATGGACTGTATGCAATGAATTAGAAGAATAGAAATATGGACTTACATTATTTTATGCATTAACTGCGTCCTTGTTGAATGTCAGGCATATTTCTTTTACAGTGATCTGCTCCTTTTATATGCAGGAACTGAGTTTAGACTAAAAAAACAGATGTGCCATTGAAACGTCTTAGCGCAATGACCTATTCCTCAAGAAAATAGCAAATTGTGCATTGCGTCACTTCATCAACATACAGTACACCCACAGTTTGCGTGCATACACCCACAGATATTGCAAACACTCCCACCCATGGCCAGTTGTGCTTTGTGCTAGCACGAAAATTGCACTTCAAGTTAGCGCTCTCAGGAAAATTGGATAAGATGTTGCACACGCTTTTCACGCTCACGAAAATAGAGCCCTAAATATCTCTAATTTAAACCTGTAAATAAACAGAAAGCAAGTTCAAACATATTTTAAATAAAGAAACTAATTAAATGCAAGAACATTTGTGCTCTTTGTTCAAAAGGTCAGATTTTCTTGCTTCCATTAAAGTAAACAAGATGCTCTTTGGAAAATTCTCAAAACATGCTGGATAACCTGGATGATCAGGTTTTGCACAAACTTGGGGAGTCCATGCTAGCTTGAGTGCATACTTTCATTAAACCAGAAGGGGGACATAAAAAATTTCTGTTTTCTGAAATTCATGTGAACTTTTCAATTAAACTTTTCACTTAAATTGTTATGCTGAAAATATCATTTGTAATGATAAAAACGTCATGAAATTTTGGACCCCACTGTTTTTAATATTTGAACCTAAAATCTTGATAGTGAATAAAAACAAGTTCAGGGACATGTTATACAGAATGTCAACTACCCAATTACACCAGATATTGAAGCAGGTGTCTGATGTCTTTTGGTTTGTGTTTCAGGGAAGGCAGCACCAGTATTCTCAATAACCTGTTGTCCAGAATGGAACAATATGCCAATAACCTGGAGAACTTGGTAGAGGAGAGAACTCAGGCGTACCTTGAGGAAAAGCGAAAAGCTGAAAATCTTCTTTACCAAATCCTTCCACAGTAAGAACCATGTTGCATAATGTTTTCCCTCACCCTGCACTTTTAACTGGAGTTTGAGGACAAATAGCTAGTTCAACAGTTTTCTTATTACTTTATATCTGTTTCTTCATTATGACATAACTTCAACGACATTGGTTTGTCTTATCTAAAAATTGCTTATTGTTCTTTGAACATCGGTTTTTTAGATAATTATGGAGCCGGTGAGAACTTTAATATGGGTCTTAAGATGAAATAGACAAGCTGACTAATAATTGAGCACTGAAATTAATCTAGCTCTTTCGTTCTTTACTTATTGATCTCTACACTAATCAAAAAAATATGATCTCTGTTTTTATTAACGTAAAGTCTGAGAGTGTAAGCTGAGAGGAGCTCCCATATTTCCACGTGCTTTCAGAGATTTCCGCTCTGTGTATACCTTTGTTTTTTAGATAAGGATTTATTAAATTAAATTATTTTCTTCTTTAATCTGTGCATTGTTTTTTGTGATTAACATTTTTTATTGATTCATACAATAAACAAAGAAAAGCAAAACATATATACACAGAATCAACATTTAACCACCACCATTACCCCTCCCCCTCCCAATCCCCAATCCCACCCCGACCCTCAACAAACATTCCTGTGGTCACACATGAATATATACAAAAAATAAATATATACAGTTCTGCTCAAAAGTTTGCATACCCTGGCAGAAATTGTGAAATTTTGGCATTGATTTTGGAAATATGACTGATCATGCAAAAAAAATTTTTTTAAGGATAGTGATCATATGAAGCCATTTATTATCACATAGTTGTTTGGCTCCTTTTTAAATCATAATGGTAACAGAAATCAGCCAAATGGCCCTGATCAAGAGTTTACATACCCTTGAATGTTTGGCCTTGTTACAGACACACAAGGTGACACACACAGATTTAAATGGCAATTAAAGGTTAATTTCCCACACCTGTGGCTTTTTAAATTGCAATTAGTGTCTGTGTATAAATAGTCAATGAGTTTGTTAGCTCTCACGTGGATGCACTGAGCAGGCTAGATACTGAGCAATGGGGAGCAGAAAAGAACTGTCAAAAGACCTGCGTAACAAGGTAATGGAACTTTATAAAGATGGAAAAGGATATAAAAAGATATTCAAAGCCTTGAAAATGTGATAATAAATGGCTTCATATGATCACTATCCTTAAATAAAAGACAGTTTTTTTTTTGCATGATCATTCATATTTTCAAAATCAATGCCAAAATTTCACAATTTCTGCCAAGGTATGCAAACTTTTGAGCACAACTGTATATATATTTTACCCCTCCCCGAGAGCCCTCCAAGAATGCAAAATAGCTGCCCCATTTCCCAACAAACACATCTAAGTTCCCTGGTCTTCTAGATGATGCTTCCCCGAAAGCCACCACCCTCCTCATCTCCATGTACCACTCCTGAAATGGGGGCGCTCCAGCCGACTTCCAGCCCCTTAAAACGACTTGTCTGGTGATCATAATACTGGTTAGAAACCAATTTTTTTATGTGTTTATTCCCAGTATTGATGACCGCCCCATCGCCTAAAATACAGAGTCTGGGGCAAAATTAAAATTGAGTGCCCAATACATCACACACAATACTCTGAACTCTCAACCAAAATTCTTGGATCTTAACACACCACCAAAAAACATGGGTTGTGTCTCCATCTTCTGATTGGCATCACCAGCAGGTGGGTGTGTCTTTAAGACCCAGCCAATACAATCTAGAGGGGGTCCAGTAGAATCCAGTAAAATCTTAAAGTGCTTAAGGCACACCCTTGCATCTCTAGATGCAGACTTGATGTTTTTTTAGAATCCTAGCCCACACTCCCTCCTCCAATACCAAGTTTAAATCTTTCTCCCTCATGACTGATGCCTCATGACCTTTTCCAAAAGCAGTAATCACCACTCCCAGAGTATCTGCTGCTTTAGTGGGGTGTATGCTACTCCCAAAATTAGTACAGAGCAGGTGGCGCAGCTGTAAATACCTATAGAACTGAGATCTGGGAATCCTAAAATGTTGAACCAAATTTTCAAAGGATCTCAACACACTCTGCTCTCATATAGGTCACCAAGCATATTAACCTCCCTCACAATCCACTCTGACCAGCAGAAAGGGGTTTATTAATACATAATTTTAGGTCAGCCATATGCTCGAGACAACATTTAAATAAATGTCCGAATTAAACCGAATCAAATTGCTTGAAATAAGAGAGGGGGACATCTATAGGGAGAGACTGTAGCAGGTAGTTGAATTTTGGAATACAATTCATTTTAATAATATTAACCTTCCTAATCATCAATAAATGTAATGAAGCCCACCTGCCCACATCTCTCGAAAACCTTTTTATTAAAGGGTCAAAATTAACTCTAACTAATCACACAAATTTGCTGGGAATAAAATACCCAAATACTCAATGCCCTGTTTGGGCCACTGGAAGGTGCCCAGCTGAAAAGCTGTTACTGGGCAGTATGCTGTCAGAGCCAAAGCTTCGGATTTAGACCAGTTAACTCTGTATCCCGAGAGCTTCGAAAAGGAATGAATAATTCTGTGGAGGCAAGGCATAGATCTAGTGGGGTCGGAGACAAATAATAAAATATAATCTGCGTAAAGCAAAAGCTTATGAGCCATACCTCCTGCCGGGTGCCCCTATTCAGAGTAAAATAATCTGAAATTAATCCATTTGTTTGTACCACTGCTACAGGGTGTCTATAAAGTAACTTAATCCAAACAATAAAAGTATTCCTGAACCTGTACATTTCCAAAATCTTAAAAAGATAATCCCATTCTACCATATCAAATGCCTTTTCGCCATCAAGTGAGATGGCAGCAACCGGAGTCTGATCATTCGCCACTGACCACATGATATTGATGAAACGCCTAATGTTATCAGAAGAGCTATGGCCCTGAATAAACCCCACCTAATCTATAATCCGTGCATTGTTAAACTACCTGATTGTTTGCAACTGCATGTCTGCTATTGTGTTTGGACTTGTGTATGGAAAATAATTTCACGGTTCAGCTCACTATACGCTAATTCTCTCTGCAGTTCAGTAGCAGAGCAGCTCAAGCGAGGGGAGACAGTACAGGCTGAAGCCTTTGACAGCGTCACCATCTATTTCAGTGACATAGTGGGCTTCACATCAATGTCTGCTGAGAGCACACCATTACAGGTTTGCATATGATTTTTTGAAGATACAAAGATCTGTGTGAATATTTGTAATGTAATTAAGTGTTAGAAAATAAGGAATTATATAATACATTCGGGGAGGCTTAAAACAAGTGCAGAAATCTACCAATACAACAAAACAAAAGACACATATATTCACATAGACAGTGTCTAAAATCACAGGGAGAATTCAATCAGAATGGATTGCATCAGTAACATCTGATATTATGTTGTATGCCTGAACATTAGTTAACGCAATGGTTAGCATGAACTAACATGGAACAGTACTTTAACATCATTTATTAAACTTGTATAATGTTCATTTCTACACATACTACATTTTTAACATTAAAAGCAAAAAATATAATAACTGGTTACACTTTACAATAAGGTTGTATTTGTTAACATTAGTTAACATGAACTAACAATGAACGTCCTGGTTACTTGTGTAACCTCCGTTCCCTGATGGAGGGAACGAGACGTTGTGTTGATGTAGTGACACTAGGGGTCACTCTTGGGAGCCCGAGACACCTCTGGTCTTTGATAAAAGGCCAATGAAAATTGGCGAGTGGTATTTGCATACCACTCCCCCGGACATGCGGGTATAAAAGGAGCTGGTATGAAACCACTCATTCAGGTTTTGTGCTGAGGGGCCGAGACAAGGTCCCGGTCATTTCAGCGGGTAGTTCAGCATTGTGGCAGGAGGGACACAACGTCTCGTTCCCTCCATCAGGGAACGGAGGTTACGCAAGTAACCAGGACGTTCCCTATCTGTCACTCACTCGACGTTTGTGTCGCTGTAGTGACACTAGGGGTCCCTATACGAAACGCCGCAACTGGCTGAACTGTGTTACGTGAACTGGTGGTGCGTGACGGGCAGACCACTATGTGCCTCGTAGCCAGGCTGACACGTAACCTCCCCCAACACTTATGAGTGTTGAACGGCCCTTTGGGGACAAGTCGACAACCCAAAAGATAGAGACGGGCTAGCCCAGTCATGGCCTCTTATCCCCTTTTTTTCCCCACTCCCCAAAAAAAGGGGATTAACCAACTGGGCCGACCAGGTCTAGTCGGGGGGGTGTCCCTCCAAAGGGGAGGACACTGCGGAGACCACACCCCGCCCGGGGGGTCACATGGTCTTGCCGAGCTATGTCAGAAGTATGCCATGTGGAGAAGTCCCATGGTAGGTCCTACCCTACGGGGGAGGAGTTACTACAAGCATGGTGACTGGGAAACGAATTAGCGGAAGATATACGTTGCATGGGGTTACCTACGGGGAACCGCCACATGCAGAGCACCTACCCCAGTACAGGGCTTTAGTTAGCATGTGTACTGGGCTGGCATCGAGTCTCTCCGCAAATTCGTCTGCCACAGGACTCGGAGGAATCAACCAGGGAACACAGTTTGTAAACACTACTGGGAATTATCGCGCACGTCTTCAGCTCAGGGGAGTTGAAAGGCGCTATGCGCAAGTGATACACCCGGCCGGCTTTCCCGGACTTACCTGCTTGTGCGTGCCACTACACGGGACAAAACCGGTTCCACCCGGAGATTGTAGAACCTCGCAAAGGTGTTGGGTGTTGCCCAGCCCGCTGCTCTGCAAATGTCTGTTAGAGAGGCACCCCTGGTCAAGGCCCAAGAGGCCGCTACACCCCTGGTAGAATGGGCCCGAAGCCCTACCAGGGGCGGCACGTCCTGGGCGTGATATGCCATAGTTATGCCGTCAATGAGCCAGTGGGCGATCCTCTGCTTGGAGACAGTGCTTCCTTTCCGCTGTCCACCAAAGCAGACAAAGAGCTGCTCAGAGACTCTAAAGCTCTGCATGCGATCCAAATAGATGCATAAAGGACACAGCAATGTCAGGGCTGGGTCTGCCTCCTCCTGGGGCAGCGCTTGTAGGTTCATCACCTGGTCCCTAAAAGGGGTCGTGGGAACCTTGGGCACATAGCCCGGTCGGGGTCTCAGGATCACGTGAGAGTAGCTGTCACGAGGAGCGTGTGGTCCGAGAACCACGTTTGGGTGGGCCAGTAGGGTGCTACCAGGACGACCTGCTCGCTCCTCGTTCTCCCTGACTTGCACAGGGAATGCATATTTGCAAAGTCCAGGGGGCCAGCTGTGTGCCAGCGCGTCTGTACAGGTCTACCTGTGCCTGTCCGAATCGACTCCAGATCAGCTGGACCACCTGAGGGTGGAGTCTCCACTCTCCCCTGAGGGTAACCTGCCATGACAGCATGTCCGCTGCAGTGTTGAGGTCACCCGGGATGTGACTCCAGAGGAGGAGACGGTGGGCGAGTTGGGACATACAACGGGAGCGCAGACCACCTTGACGGTTGACATATGCTACCTTTGCCGTGTTGTCTGTCCGAACTAACACGTGCTTGCCCTGGATCAACGTCCGGAACCTCCGCAGGGTGAGCAGAATTGCCAGCAACTTGAGGCAGTTGATGTGCCAACGCAGCCGCTGGCCCATCCATAAGCCGGCGGCTGCGTGCCAGTTGCAAACAGCGCCCCAGCCCATTTTGGAGGCGTCTGTCGTAACCACGATGCGCCTGGAGACCTGCTCTAGGGGAACGCCTGCCCGTGGAAACGTGAGGTCGGTCTAAGGGCTGAAGAGGCGGTGACAGATCGGCATGATGGACACGCGATGTATCCCGTGGCGCCATGCCCATCTCGGGACTCGAGTCTGAAGCCAGTGCTGGAGCGGTCTCATATGCATCAACCCGAGCAGATTGGCCACCGCTGAGGATGCCATATGCCCCAGGAGCCTCTGAAAGAGTTTCAGTGGAACCGCTGTTTTCTGTTTGAACGCCTTCAAACAGGTCAGCACCGACTGTGTGTGCTCGTTTGTGAGGCGCGCCATCAACGAGACTGAGTCCAACTCCAAACCGAGAAAAGAGATGCTCTGAACCAGGAGGAGCTTGCTCTTTTCCTAGTTGACCCGAAGCCCTAGTTGGCTGAGGTGCGAGAGCACCAGGTCCCTGTGTGCACACAACACATCCCGAGAGTGAGCTAGGATTAGCTAATCGAGATAGTTGAGGATGCAAATGCCTACTTCCCTTAGCGGGGCAAGGGCTGCCTCTGTGAACTCCATGAAGACGTGAGGGGACAAGGACAGACCGAAAGGGAGGACCTTGTACTGATACGCCCGACCCTCGAATGCAAACCGCAGTAAGGGTCTGTGTCGAGGTAGAGTCGAGACATGGAAGTACACGTCCTTCAGGTCTACCGCCGCGAACCAATCTTGATGCCGGACACTTGCTAGAGTGCATCTTTGCGTTAGCATCTTGAACGGGAGTCTGTGTAAAGCCCGGTTCAGTACTCGCAGGTCCAAGATTGGCCGCAACCCACCGCCTTTTTTCGGTACAACAAAGTAGGGGCTGTAAAACCCCTTCTTCATCTCGGCCAGAGGGACAATCTCGTCAGACGTACCGATGGGTGGGGCCTCACGGTGGGGCGGAGCCTGAGGTGCCACACCGTCTCGTGGCCATGCTGAGTTCAGGGAAATCGAATTACCTGGCTCCTTGTGACCACCCCCGGAACAGCCTGGGACGGGGGAGGAAGAGGCCTGCCCTTGTGACCCGTGGAGACTGTCACATCAGGGGCGGATTTGTGCCACAGCTGGGCACTCAGGGGTGGGGAGACCGCTGCTGGAGCGCCAAACCTGCCAAAATGGAGTGGTGGATGGTGGTCGTGTTGACGGCCGTGCACACCGGGTATGTGACCCAGGGAACAAGGAAACCACTCTTGCTGAACTCTTGGGTACCGTAGCCACTTGGGCATGCAACGCAATTAAATGGAAAGGTAACAAAAGATTCTCCTCCGGGCCCTCCACTGGGGGATGAAGTGGTCTGCTTACCAGCTCCAGAGCAGCGAGTTTCGTCGTCCCTGGGTCACCCGTCTCAGGGGCGCTTCGAAGCCTTTCGCGGGTTCTTGGCGGCTGCGAGACGGGTGGCATCTGCTTCCTGCAGTGGGCTCCACGCCGGGCCGCAGGGGCAGGCAGGGGGGACACCCTTGGCGACGAGCAGACCGGGTGCGGGATCTTGAGCCGTGCCGGGGCAGGATGTGCCGGATAACCTCTGTCTGCTGCTTCACCGCTGAGAACTGCTGGGCAAAGTCCTCGGTGTTGCCAGACTGGCCAACTTGGGAAATGGGGCAGCAAGGAACCGTGCCTTGTCGGCCTCTCCCATCTCGACCAGGTTGAGCCAAAGGTGGCACTCCTGGACCACCAAGGTGGACATCGCCCGCCGGAGAGCGAGGTCGGTCGACGAGCGCAGCTCCTGCATCAATCCCGGGGCAGAACTACCCTCGTGCAGTTCCTTTAGCGCCTTAGCAGGTAGGGAACAATGCTTTTATGTTAATTTCAACATATGCTAGTACATTTTTAAAATGGAAAGTTCTATACATTGTAATTATTATTTATTTAATAGTTAATTAATATTACACGCATTATAAACTAACAATGAACAATTGTATATTTATAAATTAATATTTAATAATTAATATCCTGGGTTCAGTACAAGTTAAGCTCAATTGATTTGTGGCATAATATTGATTACCACAAAAATAAATTTTGATTTTCACTCCTTTAAAAAAAAATAAAAATCTGGGTTCCAGTGAGGCACTTACAATGGAATTGAATGGGGCCAATTCGTAAACATTAAAATACTCGCTGTTTCAAAAGTGATTAAGTGAAAAAGTAAAAAAAAAAATAAAAAAAAAAACATGATATTAGTGTGATAAAATCACTAACATTTTCTGTGTAAAGTTACACTTCTTTGGCATGACGACAATGTCAACAAACCATAAAACCCTTAAATGAGTGTAAAAATTACGATTTAAACAACTTTACAGCTCAAATAATATATGACTTTTAACAGAAGAATTAATGGTGCTTTTATAAAATTAAAAACTTCACAATTCTGCCTTTAAACCCTCCAAAAATGTACCCCATTCACTTCTATTGTAAGTGCCTCACTGTAACCTCAGTTTTTGCTTTTTTGTTTTTTTTAAGAAAAGGTGGGACAGGAATTTTTTTTGTGGTAATCAACAATGCTGTCGATTGAGCTTAACTTGTATTGAACCCAGAATATTCCTTTAAATGATGCAAAATAATGTTTACTCAGCAAAAACAATAGTGAATGTTGAATAAATTTACATTTACATTTAGTCATTTAGCAGAATACAGCTTAACATGATTCAGATTTTGTTATATATATGTGGTTAGAGTGAACATAACCATATTTAGTATGCAACTACCCTACATCTGTAATTTCTTACGATAATGCAAGCACTATGCATCATTGTTATTGTAAGCATCATATTTGACCTTTATAATGTCAGCCAAAGATATAGACTGTAGAAAAAATAAATGCATCCATCTCTTCACATTCATCAACTTTTTGACATGCAGGGTTGAAAAGTTATGCCCAAAAATGGTTTTGTAATTGCACTGATGCTCATGTAAAATAAATTCCCTACCAGAAATTCCATGAGGTTTAACAAAGGAAAGAAGGTTTTAGTTTTGTTTATATGTGTAAAGACCTTTCACAACCTTCATTTCTCATGTAATGAATCATGTTTGTCAGTAAACATCACTGAAGATTATGGACAAATGCCACACTCAGCCAACCGAACAATAGTGCATCTCTCTATAATTATTATAATAATTTTATTTATTTATCACACATTATATGTTTTGCACATATACAGTGAAATTCTTTTTTTTTTTTTTTCACATATCCCAGCTAAGCTGGGGTCAGAGTGCAGGGTCAGCCATGATATGGCTCCCCTGGAGCAGATAGGGTCAATGGCCTTGCTCAAGGGCCCAACAGTGGCATCTTGGCAGTACTGGGGCTTGAACCCCCAACCTTCTGATCAGTAACCCAGAGCCTTAACTGCTGAGCCACCACTGCCCCACTCAGATGCCATTTCAGGACTGCACCTGACACAAGTAGTTTGCTGTCATATCTGTTGTTATGAATAGAACAACATCAGTGATTTACATTTAGGTCAGAAGTTCTCAACCTTGGGGTTGCGAGAGACAGATCGGGTCATAAGAGGTTTCTATGATCTTATTTTTGGTATTTGTTTAAAAGGCTTTTTTGTGCATAATTTTTTATAGCTGTTCGCCAGATCCAAAGACAATATTAAATATGCATATTCTCTTGTGCTTAAAATACGACGTGAAATGTAGGCTACAACATCACCCAGTTGCAAAGATGAACTCAATGTAATGAATGCCCTACATCAGGTGGTATCGTCTACTTGTTCTGTCATCTAATGTTTTCCAGTAAAAATATCTGAAAATCCTTGAGACAAGATAAATTTACTTAAAATTGCATAAGAAGATAAGATTTGGCATCTTTTGCATCTTACCCCATTTGTTTTGTCTTGTTTTAAGCATAAATCGCTCTAAATTTTGTTAGATTTTTAGTGTGGAATCAGTGACTACGTTTACATGGACACCAGAAAGCGGATTATTGCGAGAAAGCAGCGTATTGTGAGAAAGCAGCGTACTTGTTTACATGCACTGTACTCTTTACTCCCATATATATGCAGCTCGGTCAGTAAGCAGATTTCTCCAGAGCAATGTAATTACCCCACGACGCTTGTGTAAATAACAAACATGGTATCTGAGAAAGACTTCACTATTTTATTCTCTTTTTTTTTGCTTTATTTCCTGATATTCTACAGTTGTTGCTGTGTTTGTTTCCTTAACTTTCTATCGCAACCTGCAGCGGAATTGCACTTCATTAGTGGGGTTTCCTTTACGTAAAACTCCGGGTTCCCTCAATGTACGAGCGCATTTACAAGAATGTGAGGGACCGTCAGTATTTTACAGTGGTGTTTATAAATGGGTATAGTTCATGGTGTATGTGCTTTTCCCACTCTAGTCCCAGAAATGTTTTGTTGACATGTTATTGGGCTCCATCCTATGACGTTTGTTACTCGGTATTCCACCCACACGCACACTTCTGAAAAACGTTAGAATGCTGCTATGTGTTTACATTGCCACATAAGCAGCTTTCTCTGAGAGAAATCTAAGTGTGTAAAACCACTTTTTCTTAATCCCTTAAATGGCGTGAGGAAATGGGCATTCTTGTTTACATGACGTTTCAGAATGTCGCTTTCTGCAAAAACCCTCGAATAACCCTCTTTCTTAAGTGCATGTAAACATGTCAGTGTGAGAGGTAAGAAAAAAGGGATAGTTCGCCAAAAAATACAACTGTACTCACCCTCATGCCATCTCAAACTCATATGACTTCCTTTCTTCTGCGGAACACAAAGTTATTTTTGTCCATACAATGTAAGTCAATGGGGTCCAAAGCTTTAAAGCACCAAAAAGGACATAAAAGCAATTCATACGATTTCTACGATTAATAAGATTCATTTAAGTGAGAAACAGACCAAAATGTAAGCACTTATTCATTTTAAATCTAGACATCTGGCCCGTTTGGAACACAGTGCAGGCTTCAAGATGGTGATGCTTTGGCGCTGCACGTGATTGCCATGTACTCAATCCTGGTATTATTATACATCAATGAGCAGTACTTATTCATTTTCTAGTGTTTGCCATCAACTTTTTGGCAACCGTGGTACAAGTATGCCAAAGAAACTCAACCAGTGACTCTGTCATTTTAACTTGCATCTGAATTTTCAAAATAGCCCAGCTGGGCGTGAAAACCACAAACATGCCAACTTCTGTCATGAACCCACCAAGGAGACTGCAAATGTCAGGATTTATAGAGTCTAAGGACTTATATTTTGGTCTTTTTCTTACCCAAAGCTATTGTATCATTCAGAAGACATGGATTAAACCACTGGAGTCTAATGGATTACCTTTATGTTGCCTTTATGTCCTTTTTGGAGCTTTTAAGCTTTGGACCCCATTGACTTACAATGTATGGACAAAAACACATCATATCTCCATCAAAATGTCTTCGCTTTTGTTTACATAAGACAGAAAGTCATAGGAGTTTGAGACAGCATGAGGGTGAGTAAATGATGAGAGAATTATAAATCTTTTTTGGGTGAACTTTTCCTTTAAGTCCTGAAACATTTGAAAAGCAAGTATATGAATGCAAAAACTTCTAGCTATGCACGCTAAATTGTACGCATTGTTGTATTCCGAAATGTGTATAGCAATTTACTTGAATTATAACACATCTGGTTTAATGCCACATATATTTCAACGCAACACTATCACCCCCTTGATTACTGATGTTAGTTTAGTAATGCAAGAATTCACATTTTGTACAACGGGACAAACCGTGCACCTGTAGTTAGTTCGCCAAGCATTCGTCTCATCATACTAGTGAAGAATGTTTCTGACCTAACACCTTATCCTAACCAGATACGTCGCGATAAGATTCCAGCGACAAGCAGTCTGTCTGACATGATGCGACACTGCGATATTCATACACTAAAATGAGGATAACTGACCATAAAATGTAGAAGTCATAGCTATCACAGATGGACAGTCTGTTTATTGAACGCAACTCATTTTCTCAGTGAAGCTGCCTATGAGCATACGCTTTCTACAGAAAACCAGAGAGGATAAATAAACAATCACAAACATACACAGGGCAAAGTTATGTTAGGAATCATGTGCAAATTCAGTCTGTTACCATTGTTTATGTTAACATGGTACTCCTGTTGTTATTTCGCCGATCTTCACGTAACAGGGAAGCAAAGAGAAAGCCAGAATGAGCCAGTCTCCCCTCTGCCATTTTGAACCGGTGTGTGTGTGTGTTTGACAGACCTCAGATTGAAGAGAACGAGACCTCAAGCACAACATACGGTAGGTGTGTGACACCCTCGGCCTAAATCAAGTTGTTCTGTACCGGCTAGTAAGATGACGGCTTTAATATACTGTTATGAGAATAATTTAAGACCCATTTGTTGACTGGGCTGCCTGGCGCGACGTTGCAGAAATAGAAACCATTTAAAAAAATAGAATGTCCTGTCGCTCGTCGCGTGTTGCTGTCACGGCTGGTTTGGACAAATACTCTGTTTAACATGGAAAAGTTACCCTTTTTCATGTGCTGTCGCATCTGGTTAGGACACGGTGTAAAGGTGCACCAAGTAATTTTTTGTTTAAATTTCGCAAGCTGTTAACAGTGGTCTTTGACTTTATACTGACACCTATCTGCGTGGATGTAGCATCACACAAAAGCAAAAGTTGGTAACACTTTACATGAATGTTCTCTTTGTTAAGGCTTTATAAATGGGTTTATTAATGACTAATAATGCATAATGATGATATGCAGTTATAACAACATGAATACAAAGGGCAACTTTCATCAGTTCTTGCCAAATATAGAGCATTTTAACTTAAATGTTATAAACACTTAATAAATACACTTATTAACACTTATATATAAAATCACTTATATATGCGTGGATGTTGCATTATGCAAAAGCAAATGTTGGTAACACTACTTTAATGTTCTCTTTTTTTAGGCTTTATTAATGGGTTCATTAATGACTAATAATGCATAATGAATCATGGATATGCAGTTATAACAACATGAAAATTTTCATCAATACTTGCCAAATGTAGAACATTTTAACGTACATGTTTTAAACGCTTAATAAATACACTTACTAATACTTACATTTATCAAAAAAAAAAAACTAATATACCCTAATTCATGATTTATGTCACAGTGCAGAAAAAAAGGAGGGATTATGTCGTTTTACTACAGTCTGCTTTGTGTTATATTAATTACTGTAATGTCGAATCACTTCGAGTGGTGTCCCTAGTCCTAGTTACCTAAAGTCCTCTGCAAAAACACTTTTCAGCTCTTCATGCTCATTCACAGCATAATATCATATAATAAAGCCTGATGACCATATTGAACTTTACATTAAGGTTTCAATTTCATGCTGAATATGTGTTATTAAGAATTTATAACATGTGAGGTAAAATGGCTCAGTATTTCACAGGTTTGCATGAAAGTCACCCTTTTTATGCATGTTATTATAACCGCATATCAATGATTTATAATGCATTTGTAAACACAATGTCAAGTGAGTGACAGATAGGGAATGTCTTGGTTACTATTGTAACCTCCGTTCCCTGATGGAGGGAACGAGATGTTGTGTCGATGTAGTGACACTAGGGTTCGGACTTGGGAGCCCCAAACACCTCTGATATTTGAGTAAAGGCCAATGAGAATTGGCGAGTGGAATTTGCATGCCACTCCCCCGGCATACGGGTATAAAAGGAGATGGCGTGCAACCACTCATTCAGGTTTGTGCTGAGGAATCGAGACAGAGTCCCGGCCATTTCAGCGGGTAGTTCAGTGTTGTGGCAGGAGGGACACAATGTCTCGTTCCCTCCATCAGGGAACGGAGGTTACAATAGTAACCAAGACATTCCCTATCTGTCACTCACTTGACATTGTGTTGATGTAGTGACACTAGGGGTCCCTATACAAAACGCCACAACCAGCTGAACTATGTTACGTGGATCGGCTGTGCAGGTGCAGGCAGGCCACTGCGTGCCTAGTAACAAGTGCACACAGCCCCATCGTAACCTTCCCAATGCCCCGCATAAGTCGCATAGCCCTCGTACCCCAAGGGAGGGACCAGCGAACTTACAATGGGAATAGGCCACACCAGCTGTTTTGACCTTTTCTCTTTTTTTGAAAAAATGAAAAATTCACTTAGCTGGGACCAAGCATTCACGCTGGGGAAGGTGTTCTTTTCCACAGAGAAAAGACACCACGGAGACCACATCCTGCCCGAAGGGGAGGTTAACATGTGGAGAATACATTACATGGACTTACCAACCGGGAAGTACCACATATGGAAGGGAGTTCCTGCGGTAGGTCCTACATGGAAGGGAGGAGCTCTACAAGCGCAGCGACTGGTGGCAGAGCAGAACTCTGCCCATGGAAAGACACAGGCTTACCATCAGGGAAACCGTACCGTGGAAAACTCCACATATGGGGTTACCGACAGGGAACCACCACATATGGAGCACCTATCCTAAGTACAAGGGCTGACCTAACAGGGCATACTTCATGAGAACTGGGCCTGGCATCAAATTCCTCCGCCGAATTCATCTGCCGCAGGGTGCTGGGGGAGAAAGGACATCCAGGGTTCGCCGATCCTGGGAACTCATGTGGATGAAAAAAGTACACGTTATTCCCTCGGGGAGGGGAAAGGCGCTAAGTGCAAGCAGTACACCCGGCTAGCTGCCCGCATACTTACCTGTCCGTACCCGATAACACACGGGATGAAACTTGCTCAACCCGGAGATTGTAAAATCTCACAAAGGTATTGGGTGTCGCCCAGCCCGCTGCTCTACAGATGTCTGTTAGAGAGGTGCCGTTCGCCAGAACCCAGGAGGATGCCACACTCCTAGTGGAGCGTGCTCGTACTCCCAGGGGGGATGGTGCACCCTGGGCCTGGTATGCCAAAGCAATGGCATCCACAATCCAGTGGGCAGTTCTCTGTTTGGAGACAGCCTTCCCCTTCTGCTGTCCCCCAAAACAGACAAAGAGCTGCTCAGAGCATCTAAAGCTCTCTGTGCGATCCAAGTAAAGACGCAAAGCACAAACTGGACACAGCAACGACAAGGCTGGGTCTGCCTCCTCCTGGGGCAGTGCTTGCAAGTTCACCACTTGATCCCTGAAAGGGGTAGTGGGAACCTTGGACACATAGCCCGGCCAGGGTCTCAAGATCACGTGAGCCACAGGTAGCACTCCTGGACCACCATGGTGGACATCGCCTGCCTGAGAGCCCACGCCGTGACCTCCGTCACCTGTAGGGCAAGGTCGGTTGCCGAGCACAGCTCCTGCATCGCTCCCAGGTCAGGACTACCCTCGTGCAACTCTTTCAGTGCCTTGGCCTGGTGGACTTGCAGGAGGGCCATGGCATGCAGGCCAGAGATGGCCTGTCCAGCGGCACTGTAAGCCTTGCCTGTCAGGGATGATGTGAGCTTACAGGCCTTGGATGGGAGCCTAGGCCGATTCCACCAGGTGGCGGCATTTTGTGGGCACAGGTGCACCGTAATCGTCTGCTTCACCTGAGGAACCTCCGTGTACACGTTGGCCGCCCCACCATCGAGGGTAGTGAGAGCGGAGGAACTCAAGAGTCAGGCCCGGACAGTAAAAGTTGCCCGCCACGACTTTGTGAGATCCTCATGCACCTCCGGGAAGAAAGGAACTGGTGTAGAGCGTGGCTGTGTGCGGCGCTCTGAGCCCAAGAACCAGTCGTCCAACCGCGAACACTCAGGGCAGGGTGGAGGGTTCCACTCCAGCCCAACGCTCGCGGAAGCACAGGCAAGCATGGCCACCAGCTCCGCGTCGGCCTCAAACTGGGCGACCGCACCAGATGGTGGGAGCCCACCCGAGTCCTCTGCGTCAGACTGTAACAGCCCGCTCTCCGATGCTGCGATCAAAACTTCATCCTCCTCCCGAGCCCCGAATGAGACATTAAGCTCGCCTTGGGGTGAGCCGTCTCACTCATCCATGAATTCAACCGGCGGAAACGAGCGTGCTGGGGAATGGGAGGTGCGTGGGGATTCATCTGGCGGAAATGCTCCCATTGGAGTCCCCAAATCGCCCCCAGCACTAGCCGTCGTGGCCTTGTGCACGTAGGCAGAAAGAACCGGGGCGGGGAGCGGCTGGAGTGGCTTTCTCTCTGAAGAAAGAAAGCCACGACCGCAACGTTGCCATGGTCACGTTCTCGCAGTGAGAACATGAACCATTCACAAATACTGTCTCAGCGTGCCTGCGACTCAAATGCGTGAGACAGTGATCGTGGCCGTCAGAGGTGGAGAGATAATGACCGCATCCAGGAACTGCACATAAACGGAAAGGCATCTTTAAAAAGACACTCTCCATCAGTGCTTACTCTTTTAGAGAAAATACACTCTTTTATTTTGCTCAAGCGTGGCTGCTGAAGCACCCAGGGGCATTCTCTGCACTTATCTGTGCAAGAAAGGGAGAACCCGTTGTAATGCGCCATATATCCAACAGCCGTTTTACACTGTCGCTTCGCTTCAGAGGTGAATGAACAGTGGTGGGTTTTTTCAACACCGCTCGGCTCCGAAGAACAAATCTGAATGAGTGGTTGCAAGCCTTCTCCTTTATACCCGTATGTCCGGGGGAGTGGCATGCAAATTCCACTCGCCAATTCTCATTGGCCTTTTCTCATATGTCAGAGATTTTTGGGTCTCACAAGTCCGACCCCTAGTGTCACTACATCGACACAACGTCGAGTGAGTGACAGATAGGAAACATTAATATAAAGTGTTACCCAAAAGTTTTCATTACCAATGCCACTGCAGAAATATTCTTTTCACATCTGTATTTGTCACCCATGATTTATTTATTCCACAACCGAAAGGGTCTGACTGGAATCTCATATGAGTGAATCAGTTTAAAAAATTTTAAAGTACTGTTCATATCTTTAACAACATTAAATTATTAGACACTTGATGGTATTTTAAGAGGCCAGTGTTACTGAAAAATGTAATCTGAACTGAGACCAAATGAGTTTGCAGAATACTCTGAAATAAGACCATATGCAGACAACAAAACTGAACTGTCATGTGGTGTTCACTATTGTTTTGATCGCACAGTTCAACAGCTGTTCAAAGACAACCAGCAGTTTTTTAGTGATTAATATTATAGTATGACAGCCTCATAATGAAGTTGGCCTCCATGTTTAATTAATAATCTTTTCTGCTCTATGTATGCAAATGTATTTCTGTGTCAGGCCTCATTCTGGGCGCACATCCAAAGGGATGGGATGGGGCAGAAAGTATTTTAATTTGAGGGATCCATTGGGAGCTCATGCAGAAACACATCAAAGCACTGATTCTCACTGAAGCTTAATGGGAAATGCCAGAGCTAAAGACCCAATAGAGTATTATTATACATTCTTTTTGAGCTGAGTTTTGGGGGCATTGTTGCAGAACTATTTTTGACAGGTTTTCATCACACCTAAAAAGGTGGGGAATAAAGCTCTAGGGAGTCAGAGGAAGTCGAAAATTCTTGAGCAAATGAACTAAACTGTTTTGAAATGAAACAGTTTTCAAATTAAATTTTCATCTGAAATGAAAAATGTTTTGTATCGCGGCTAATTGCAAAGAAATCCTCCAATGGATGACACCACCATTGTTCTGCCAACACTGTCAATTAAAGTACTTCATTTTAATTACAGGCAGCAGGTTTTTGATTGTTTGTTTGTTTTTTAAATCCCTTTGCATGTTTAATGTGGTTTAATAAAACAGATATTTCCATCTCTAAATGGATGAGGACTTTACAAAAGCTCTGCACAAACACCTGTGTATTGTAGTTATTTATCTGATTAATTATATAGCTATTCTTAATTTAAATCAAGTTTTTGAATATTACTGAAATCTATTGTTGTTACTGTGTTTTATAAAAGCAGTAAGGCCGTATATTTCATACTCTGATTTACATCATGCCTAACACCACTTAAATGGGTCATGAAATGCTCTTTTTTATAGTTTTATTATCTTCCCTGAGGTCCACCGTTAATGCTAGTAAGTTTTTTTTTTTTTTTTTTTTTCATTAAAACAGTCATAATTTACTTATATATGATCATTTTCCACCCTGTCTCTGGCCCTCTGTCTTAAATGCTCTGTTTTGGCAAAAGTGCCTTCTTAAAACTTCAACGTAAATGCCCACTGTTCTGTTTGGTTAACATTGTGCAGCCCCTCAAATTTAGCCATATTTGAAACTCTTTCAGAAGAGAATGAACAAGCTCCATAATATTATAAAACAAAATTTCAGGGGTTACACATAATGCACAACCAACACATTGCATCTGAATATACTAAACTGTTTATCTCAAACACAACTGTTAACACTCACACCTGTCTACACTGGATGTGGGATTTGAAGCAATAGAACCCATTATAATCAATGATGCTGTCTATCATGGAAGCATCCATTGTGGCGCATTGCATTGTCCCGTTCTATTTAGCGCTGCACACGCTTGTGTTAAATATGCTGAATACACATCCACATGACACACATACATAGTCTGCATGATGTGAAGTGAACTAGATGCACACACATCCAGTTTCCAATATCATCCTGCACTGAAATGCACATTGCCAGAAATGCATCTTAACGGTCAAAGATGTCCATCCAGCGCATGTTTTCATACACCAACAAATAAAAATAGAGCAGATGGGCAAATTAATGCATACATGATGCGTTTGTGCTCAAAACAGCAAGAGGCAGCAGCTGAATGACAGAGAATGGCTTCTCCTCTTCAGAGTTGTAACTTGACACCTCATCTTTTAAAAGTGGCCTGAGATATGCATCAAGCGGTCAAAGACGTCTGTCTGTGCATGTTTAAATACAAAAATAATTGAACATAGTCCAGATGGGTCCCCTTTGGTGTTCAGGAATAGTAAGGCCACACTGGGCCTGTCTGTCTGCTCTCTCTCAGTTTATGAACTGAAGCACCAGTGGGAGGGGCAAAGGATGTGATGATTTTAAGTAAGCGTTGATGTTTTTGAGCTGTAGAGGCGGTCATGAATTAATGGCCTCCTAGTGATGTAGGGTAGTCGCGGAAGTAGAGAACGAGGTGTTTTTGCAGCTTGGTTTCAATAAATGCTTTTATTGCATTGGGGATTAAGTTTTGAGTTCTGAAATGTACAGTATGTTTTTATAGTAGAAAGACCTCTTATATGTCAAGGAAAATTTGATTCCTCATGACATGGCCCCCTTTAAAGTCAACATCAAACAATGTTCACAGCTCATTTTTAAAGGAAAGTCATTTCATTAGTGGAGCAAGTTAAATCATTCACAGTAAGATCAGGAACATGTATTAAGAATGTAAATAGAGTCAATTTTGATTTTATGCTAACTTTAACCATGTATGGTGTTAAAGTTATACAGTTTTAGTTTTTAAGATTTACATGATATATCTTATTAATCTGTAGTTCTTTACTAATTAAAAATTCTTAATTCATAGTATGTATAATACTCAATTCAATCTGATGTACATTTGTTATGAAATTGTAATGCTTAAATCCTTAAAATAGGCTTAAAAATGTTTTGAGTGCATGATAAAATTACAACACATAGCTTTATAAACCATATTGAAAAAACAATTTTACAGTTAACATGATCTGATATAGAAAGCTTAAATATTTGAACATTGTAATGCTCATTTCGTTCACAACACCAGTTCTGTCTGAAGAGTGTGCTCTTAATTGTCTCTTTTGCCTCTCATCAGGTGGTGACATTGCTCAATGATCTCTACACCTGCTTCGATGCCATCATTGATAATTTTGATGTATATAAGGTGAGTGGACTATTGCTGCACTGTGCTTTAGTAGCAATGAGGTAATAAATAATTCTAACCACTATTATAATTCTTACTTATTCATGGGTATACCTTTAAAGAGAATACTGCTTTATAGCACATAATATTACAAATGGAATTTGTTGTATATCATTTGTAATGTAGCCTCTGGAATAACTGGTTGTGATTGGTCAATTGCAGCATTTGGTCAAATATTTTTGTTAAATGACTGCTAAACTGTAAAAATGACCATTGTCCCAGGCAACCGATTTCCACATAGCTCAAGTTTTATGTCTCTGGTTTCACTCTGCATTGCCTTTTTTCTCACATAATAAAATAATTTTGAATCAAATCCATTGATCATGTTAATTTTTACATTTATTTGGTTAGTAGACACATTATGAGCGGTATAATGTGCAGTCAGCTGGCCTTTACCACAAAATAAACAAAGACAGGTCACATATCACACTGAAGAGGTTTATATTGACTGGCTGACTGCGATGATGACCTATCATTATCAGAGAATACATTTCCTTCAGGATGATAAGAGACCTGATTGTGATAATGACCAGTTTACTGTGCATTATTCCTCACTTATGAAAGCCTTGCTTATAAGTAACTTTATGATTCAAAACCTTTAAACCTTTTAAAACTTTTTTGCAAAGTTAAAAATGCTTGTTGATTTTGCAGATGACATGTCTTCCTCTAATTTAAGGTGGAGACTATAGGTGATGCATACATGGTGGTCTCGGGTCTGCCTGTGCGGAACGGGAAACTACACGCACGAGAGATTGCTGGCATGTCATTGGCTTTACTGGAAGAGGTTAAAACCTTCCAAATCAGTCACAGACCCAACGATCAGCTACGGCTGCGGATAGGAATCCACACAGGTACTGTTACTGCTGTGTCTATGCCTACCAACTTTTAAATCTATTGTTTGATGTTTTATGCTGTGCTTATTATTATTTTTATTTATTTTAGACTTAATGCTATTGATATATTTTTATTAGTAGTGAGGAAATACTGATCAATATAAGGCTATGTAATCATGTGGAAAACTAATTTATTTTTAATAGTAGCACAGTTAGGAATATTTTATTTCTCAGAGGTTCCTCTTCCATAGATCAAGATATTATGAAATAGTCTTAACATAAATATTAATTAGGTATCTACTTTTTCTCAGATGTTTCTTCCAAAATCCCTTAGGAGAGATAATATTAGAAACAAATGTATGAGTTTCAGGGATGTGCCATCCATATAAGCAAGGTAAGCAGTGCTTACCTAACAGAAGTGTGAAAAGAAAAATGACACTATGAAAAATTTAAATCTAATTGTTAATATAAACTACTGTTTTCGTTCAAATTTGTCATCTTTTATCTCAGTTGAGCAGCACAGACAGTTTATTCATTTATTCACTTTGGTGCCACCCTCAGGTGTAAGCACTTTATTTTATGCTTTCTCTGATTCCATTGTTTACCGCCCTTTCATTCAACAATGCACGTTCATTCAAACTGAATCATGCCCGCTACTACAAATGGCCAAGGTAAGCATGCTTACCAAAATGAGTTAGCCAATCAGAATGCTCCTTCCTTCAGTCACACTATCTGATTTGCTAGATTTTAATTTTGTGTCAGCACTTTCAAGTTAATGTAACCAATGCGTTATTAAGCACCGAAGTGGATATCTGCAGTGTAAGCATCGACGACCTAAGCGGATTTGGCAAAGTTAATTTCAATTAAAAATCGAGACAGAGAGGCTATCGAAACTTCAACAAGTGAGCGACTTTTACAACAAAGTGACGGAGATGTTCATTCGTAAGGAGAGACGCATGGATTTTGTGTTCAAGTAAAGGTAAGTTAATATATTTATTAAAAATCTATGGTATAGATACTAGGTCATTGTTTCTGGTTAGTGTGAGGCTATGAAGTGGTGATCTGGCAATCATGTCCTTCTTGTGTTATGTCTGTTTTTTAGTTCTAACGGGGCGCAATGTCTGTTTAAAAAAAAAAAAAATTAAGTAATGTAGACTGCCGTGCCTATGTTATGTTTGCCTTGTGCATTCACGTTAAGATTTTTGTCTTTGATGGTCAGATTAGTTAATTGTTGCTGTCCATTCCAGTGGTTCTGAACTGTGGGAAGAGTGACGTGTGAGGCCTATGATGTTGAAACTAATAACTGGCAATCTTTACTTTTTCTTTTTGTTGTATGTCAAAACAAGCTCTTCTGGCACTATGGTTCATTGTATGATTTAATGGACATAAACATGCTCAGCTTAATATATAACAATCTTTCATTTGTGTGATATGAGCAAGATTACTGTCCTGAATTTAAAGCAATTTGGTCATGAAGTTTGCCACTTTGACAATTGTTTCCATTGACTGGTGGGTTCTAAGGCAACAATTTGCATCAATAACATTTCCACGACATTACACTCACCAGTATAACGTGTTTTGGGCACAGCATTTAATAATGTGTATTAAAAATCTTTGAGGCTTGCCCAGTCTCAAAGCCCATGGCATGTGCTTGATAAGTTTATATTTAAATCTTTTGTTAGCTGTCTCCAAATGTTTTTATGCACAACAACATGCTGATAACTATCAAAAATTATCCCACTCAGGGGGCCTGGGTAGCTCAGAAACTAAAGACGCTGACTACCACACCTGGAGTCGCAAGTTCAAATCCAGGGCATGCTGAGTGAATTCAGTCAGGCTTCCCAAGCAACGAATTGGCCCAGTTGCTAGGGTGGGTAAAGTCACGTTGGGTTAACCTCCTCTAGGTCACCATAATGTGGTTCTCGCTCTCGGTGGGGCGCGTGGTAAGTTGTGCGTGGATGCCGCGAAGAATAGCGTAAAGCCTCCACATGTGCTAGGTCTCCGCGGTAACGTGCTCAACAAGCCATGATAAGATGCGTGGGTTGACGGTCTCAGACGCGGAGGCAACTGAGTCCTCCACCACCTGGATTGAGGCAAGTCACTACGCCACCACGAGGACTTAGAGCATTCCATATTGGGGAGAAAATAAATAAATTATCCCACTCTATAAACCCGACAACAGAAGAAAATGTCTCATGTTACACATGTAACCTCAATTCCCTGAGATGAAGGGAACGAGTTGCTGTAAGCGCTATGGGGAAGTGTCCTTCATACGACCTTGTTGAAACCCTTATACAAACATGCCAATCTCCTAATTGGCAATGGTGTCTGAGCCCTGCCCTTTTAGGCACACAGTAGGCCTATATAAGCGGGCGCTCAGTCACCATTTCTTCAGAATTTTCTGACTGAGGGACAAATGTGAGTCACCCGTATTATAAAACTCTGAAGTAGTAAATCTCACAATCATGTTTTGTGAGGACCATCCTGCTGCCAAACATATGTCCTGTAAGGACATACCGTTTGTCCATGCCCATGAAGAGGCCATGCCCCTGGTTGAATGCGCCAATAAGGCAATTCACACCCTGTGGTTCGTAAGCGAGGGCGATCACATCAACGATCCAGCGAGAGAGCCTTTGTTTAATGACGGACATTCCTTTTGTCCATAAAAAATAAAGAGCTGATCTGACAGCCTAAACTGACGGGTGCGCTCAACATTCTGTATGTATGCAATGCCCTCACCGGGCATAACGTATGCATAGATTGTTCTTCATCTGAATTAAATTGTGGGGGAAAGAAGGCTTGCAAACAAACCACCTGAGCCCTGAAGGGTGTTGATAAAACCTTAGGCATGTAGCCTTTCCTAGGTTTAATGGTGGCTTTTGACAGATCTGGCCAAACTCCAGGCATGAGCTGTCAGTCAACAAAGCTTGCATGTCACACACCCGTTTAAATGAGGCCAAAGCCAATAGAAGTGCGGTCTTTAAGGAAAGCACCTGCAGCTCAACAGTTTCCAGTGGCTCGAACTGGGAGTTTGTGAGTGCCTTCAGCACCAGATTTAAGTCCTAAGTCAGCACCAGGCGGGTTCAAACACCTTGCTCCCATGAGAAACTTTATGACTAGATTATGTTTGCCTATCGAAGAGCCAGCCTCGAGAGTGTGGTATGCTGAGATAGTCCCTACATAAACCTTGAGCATTGATGGGGTAAGACCCAGCCTGATCTCACATAAAAATGTGTGCTGATATTCCTTTAGTCGAAATCAGTATACCCTGACCGAATTTGAAAACACTGCCCCCAGAGGCTAAAGCGGTAAGTGTTTCAGAGCATATAAACAAGTGTGACATCCATTTATATCCAGGAGAGTTCACCAGAAGCCAGTTGTAAAAATAATTGTTTTCAGCTGAACAGGGTGTAAAAGAGTGAAGAGAAATGCTTATTTTATTTAATCTACCCCCCTACCAAAACCCAAATCTAACCCTAACCATTAGTAGAGACAAAATGCAATGTTAGGGATAAAAATGCAGCCTCCTTATCACACTCGTGATTGTTTATACAAACGTAATTACTTCCTCGTTTGAATGGGGATTGAACTGTGGTCTCCCATGCAACTATAGTTGGGGAAGAGGGGAAAAAACACTGTGTGCCTTGAATCGAGCCTTCTTCGGCTCAGGCCCGTGAATAACGGTGAGCTCTGGGCTCCTCTTCATGGAACTGGGCATGTCAGGAATGATTCTGCTGCCCAGCCGGGGATTTTCTGTCACCAAGTTTTTTGCGCTGAGATGGTGGGTGCTTACACTTGGGCCATGCTTTTTGTGGCTTCATAGATGGCACATTAGTAGCTTTCGGCTGCGCTGGGGCAGCAAGAAATGGATTCTTTGCTGGGCGCTGACCGTAATTAGATCGGAAGCGTGCCAGGAAAGGGAAAGTGCTACATCTCTTTGGCAGAACATTTTTCATCACTTGAGACTGCTTTTGCGCCACAATGAAGCACTCTAAAAAGCCTGGACAGCATCTCTGTGAGAGTTAGCCAAATATGCCGGTCCAGAACCACCAGGCTGCTCATCGCTTTGCCGATGACCTGAGTGGTAGCTTTCGTGGCTTGCAGCACCAAATCTGTAGCGGTGCAGAGCTCTTTGAACAGCTCTGTATTGGGGCCTTGCTCTTCCATTTGTTTGAGGAGCTTAGCTTGAAAAACCTGGAGCACCGACATGCTGTGGAGTGCTGAACCAGCTTGGCCCACTGCTGTATAAGATCTTCCAGCCAGTGCTGATATCATTCAACATGGCTTTGAGGGGTGGGTGGGGCGGGATTTCCATCCCATGGCAGTATTATGACAGAGGTGAGCTGCCTGTTCCACCGGGGGAAGTTTTGACTAGCCTTTTCCCTCGCCGTGGTCCACTTTAGTGAGGATGGCAGCATCTCTGACCTGAGTGCGTGAAAATTAGGGCGCACGCCGGGTCTTTGTGAGCTCCGCGTGGACCTCAGGGAATAATGGTGCGCTCCTCCGGACCACAGTTTGTTGACAACGACCGGTTTATAAAAAACATTCATCCAGGTGAGACTTTTCTGGCTCTTCTGGAGGGGACCACTTAAGACTGAGCTCTTCAGCTGCCCTTTTGAAGATGCAAAGAAGCTCCTTGTCCGTGGCGTGTACACGTTCTTCACCCTCGCTGGGGGAAGGAGCAGTAACATCCTCCATGAACCACTCGCCAGAAGCTATATATATATAAGGATACGGTAACTCCAGCCAGAGCACTGTGGGAAGCAGGTAGGAGTTTCGCTGAAGCGCCATGTTGATCAACGAGGAGCATCTGATGCGAAGAACCCATTCACCAAGAGCGTCTTCGATGGTGAAGTGGAAAACTCTTCACCGGAATAAGCAGGGGGGGCGGAAAGCTTCACATGCGACGAGCTATCCTGTTCGCGTCTTGCTGAGAAGTTCTGTCCCCTGTAAGTGTATATTGAGTGTGAAGCAGAAAGGGTTCCAAGACGAAGACGAAGTTTGCAGTCTTGAGAGAAGAAAATTCTGAAGAAATGGTGACTGAGCGCCCGGTTATGTAGGCCTACTGTGCGCCTATAGGGGCGGGGCTCAGACACCATTGCCAATCAGAAGATTGGCATGATTGTATAAGGGTTTCAACAAGGTAGTGTGAAGGACACTTCCCCATAGTGCTTACAGCAATGTCGAGTGAACTGGATCAAAAGGGAATCATGTTTAAATGAGATTTGAAATGATCAGAAGTTTCTCCAATTTTTGATGAGAAAACGTAAACAGATATGCACATTGATAAGCTGTTGAAACAACGATAAAGGTGTTATCATGCAGATCGAAATCAGGATAATGGGCAAAAATATAGGTAAGATCTTTTCTTAAACTTTAGAGAAGTCATATAAGAGCTTGACATTAACTTTTTGGCTCACTGGCCACTGTGGCTATGGTTGTGGCTAGCCACTCAGCATTTTCACTAGCCTCACAAAAAAGACATTTCCATTATCATGTTGGTGCCGTTAGTCTGACAGTCAGTGCAATATATTAGTTATTTGGCTGGATCATATTGTAGCAGTATCACATTGACTTGATTTGATTATTTCATATGCATATGTGAGATTACTAGGGCTTTTTTCCTCAAAACAACAATATGAGATGCAGAAGTCTCCATTTGTTCTGCATATAATTTCCTGTCTAGGAAAATCAGTTGAGCTATTAAAGAGGTCTCGGTTGTGATTTTGTCTTTTCATTGGGGTACACAAGCTACTGTGTGCTTTTGATTTCTACATTCAAGTCTGACATTTACAGAATTCATATTTTCTGTCTCTGGAAAACTTCTCTCTTGCTCTTAGTCAAACACTAATCCTCTTCCTGCTGTTACAGTGGTCCAGCATGTTTCCACTGCAGGTTCTGTATACATTTTTCTCAGTCTCTGTGTACAAAAATAGATGTGCATTTCAGATGATTAAGTAAGAAGCTTAAGCCAGATATGATCTGATCACAACCTGTTGTTCTGAATCTGTTTATGTTTCAGCCAGTCAGGATGCATTAGGACTGTTTATAAGTAGGTACATGGAGTCCTGCAGTGAATTAATCCCCCTCTCTGTTGCATGTGTGTGTGCAGGGCCTGTCTGTGCTGGTGTAGTGGGTCTTAAGATGCCTCGGTACTGTTTATTTGGAGACACTGTCAACACAGCATCCCGCATGGAGTCTACAGGGGAAGGTGGGTGACAGAAATACATTTTTGATCTTTGTTCAAGATGCCAGTTTTGTTTTTCCCACACAAATGCAGCACAATACAACATTAACTAAATCTTCTTGTGATACAGTTTATAAGGTTAATAACTGGTAGGGGTCATTACTAGATAACTAGGGGCATTAAACTTAGTGCCTACATAGGCAGCTGTCTTCTATGGCAGCATCCTTACTGAAATTATGCCTCATAAGAGAGCGATTTGGAACGCTCTGCAATGGTGTCAGCTCAAATATCGCTGATTATGCACAACGCATGTGAGACTCAACTCACAACTGATTTCAATTGAGGTGACACGAGAGGAACAACACATTACTCTAATGAGCATAAATACGCATAGTACACACACATTATGGGTAAAATTATCAGTTTTCTATAATAACTTTATAATAACTTTATTTACACTGCATTCAGAAAGTATTCACACCTTCATTTTTTTTCACATTTTGTTATGTTGCAGCATTATGCTAAAATGCTTTAAATTATTTTATTATTTTTTCACAACAATCTACACTCCATTCCCCATAATGACAAAGCAAAACCCAGATTTTTGATAACTTTGCAAATTTATTAAAAAGAAAAAACTTAAATATCACATTGACATAAGTATTCAGACCCTTAACTCAGTACTTAGTTGAAGCACCTTTGGCAGCGATTACAGCCTCAAGTCTTTTTGGGTATGATGCGACAAGCTTTGCACACCTGGATTTGCGGATTTTCTGCCATTCTTCTCTGCAGATCCTCTCAAGCTCTGCCAGGTTGGATGGGGACCGTCGGTGCACAGCCATTTTCAGGTCTGTCCAGAGATGTTCGATTGGGTTAAAGTCACTCTTGCGTTGTCTTGGCTGTGTGCTTAGGGTCATTGTCCTATTGGAAGTTGAACCTTGGGCCCAGTCTGAGGTCCTGAGTGCTCTGGACCAGGTTTTCATTAACGATATCTCTGTATTTTTCTGCGTTCAGCTTTCCTTCAACCCTGACCAGTCCCCCAGTCCCTACCGCTGAAAAACACCCCCACAGCATGATGCTACCAGTACCATGTTTCGCCGTAGGGATGGTATGTGATGAGCGGTGCCTGGTTTCCTCCAGACATAATGATTGGAATTTAGGCCAAACAGTTCAGTCTTCATTTAATCAGACCAGAGAATCTCGTTTCTCACAGTCTGAGAGTCCTTTAGGTGCTTTTTTATGTGTCGTGCACTGAGGAGAGGCTTCCGTCTGGCCACTCTGCCATAAAGCCCAGATCAGTGGAGTGTTGCAGTGATGGTTGTCCTTCAGCAAGTTTCTCCCATCTCCACACATGATCTCTGGAGCTCAACCAGAGTGACCATCAGGTTCTTGGTCACCTCTCTTACCAAGTCAGTTTGGGCAGGCGGCCAGCTCTAGGAAGAGTCCTGTCTTGGGAACTTTCAATGAGGCCAAAAAAATTGTTTAGCCTTCCCCAGATCTGTGCCTCGACACAAGCTCTGAGCTCTGCAGGCAGTTCCTTTGACTTTTTGCTCTGATATGCATTTTCAGCTGTGAGACCTTATATAGACAAGTGTGTGTGCCTTTCCAAATCATGTCCAATCAATTGAATTTGCCACTGGTGGACTCCAATCAAAGTGTAGAAACATCTCAAAGATTATCCAGAGAAATGGGATGCACCTGAGCTAAATTTCATAAGTTTCATAGCAAAGGGTCTGAATAGTTTAATAAATTTGCAAAGGTATCAAAAATCAGTTTTTTTGCTTTGTCATTATGGGGTATGGAGTGTAGATTGCTGTGAAAAAGAACATAATTTAAACGAGTTTAGATAAGGCTGCAACAAAATGTGAAAAAAAAATGAAGGGATCTGAACACTTTCTGAATGCATTATATATAGCATCTTTTAGCAATTTAGCACAAATTGCTCCACAAAATCAAAACACACTTATTAAAACAAGCACAAAGTGCTTCACAAAACATAAAAGCAAAACACACTCAGTAAAACATAAAGTAAAACAAAAAATTACAAAATAGTAAAAGCAAGTTTATACAAATTAGTTTTTAAACAAGACTTAAAAACAGTCACAAATTCAGCAGATCTATTATCCCAGGGCAGGCTGTTCCATAATCTTGGGGCCAGTAAATATGCTCTATCACCTTTAGTTTTGTATCTGGATCTTGGAACAGCCAACACTTCACGACAGAAGATCTAAGAGGTCTAACTTTTTCATAAGGTCTTAAAAGTTCTGCTAAATAATCTGGCGCCAACCCATGTTACTTACAGTATATGTAATTAATGAAATCTTAAAATCAACCCTAAATGAATGGGTAACCAATGTAAAGAAGTTAAAACTGGAGTAATGATTAAAAGACCTAGTTCGTGTCAAAAGTCTAGTTGCAGCATTTTGCACTGATTGTAGCCATGCTAAAGTGTGATGAATTAAAGTTGAAAGCAGGGCATTTCAATAATCTAGGTGAGACGAAATAAAAGCATGAATAAGCTTCTCTATATCCCTAAAACTTAAAACCTGTCTCACCTTGGAAATGTTCCTTAACAGATAAAAAAAAAGACAGAACTAACTTCCTGACGTGATATTCAAAATGTACATTTGTGTCAAAATAGATGCCCAAATTTCTCACCACCTGCTGAATATTCGGGACCACCTGATTAAGTGCTGACTCAATCTGAATTTTTTAACCATGACCGATTATAACAACCTCTGTTTTATCAGAATTTAACCGCAGAAAATTACGTCATACATTTTTTTATATCTGCATATTTTTTATACACTCTTGAAGAACATTTAAACTGGACAGATCACTGGGATTCAACGACAAATATAACTGTGGGTCATCTGCATAGCAATGAAAATTAATGTTGAGTTTTCGAATCACAGAACCAAGAGCTAACATATATAGAGAAAACAAAATTGGCCCTAACAGGGATCCTTGTAGAACACCACAATATATTGTTGAAGAGGAGGACATCTCATCTCCAACAGACACTACAAATTTCCTATTTGTCAAATAGGAAACAAACCAGTCTATGATATAAAAAAAACATTTTATCGATACTTTTCAGTATTGAATGTATTATAAGTATATTTATAATCAGGATTTCTCTTGCTTCGTCCACCATCTTGGATTTATTTTTCCGCCGAGCTCATCACGGTGCATTCTGGGATCGCCTACCAGGGGAAGGGTACATACTGTACGGTGCTACTTTAAAATCGGACTAAAATGAGGTATCTTATGAGGCAACATAATTAAGATACCTACTTTTTGGAACAGCCTTCGTGTTGGGAGTGAACCTATGATGTCTTAAAATACTGCCTTCGGAGGAAGCTCACTAGGATTTGGAACAGACACTGTGTCTCTGTGGTGCTATGAGAACATAGTTTTTTTCTTTGAGCATCCCGAACATCCAATACTGCAACATTAGCTGCTTTTCCACCATTGGGCCAAATGGTTCTGAGCATGGTGAGGAGTGGTTCCAGTAGCATTCCCTATGATTATAAACCATTCTCGGCATGGATTTCTCAAGATAACTCATTTGTTTCTAGGTAGATGGCAAAGTATGCTATTGTGAGGTTATTAAAATAAAAAAAAAATAAAAAATATTGTATGTTTAGTGTATCTTCATGATTTTATGATGATGGTTTAACTAGTAGGTCTATTGTTCATAATTTTTCTGTATGCCTTTTTGTCAAGGAAGTAAATTACGCTAGCTAGCTCATTAAAACTCATGTAATACAGTTGAAGTCAGAAGTTTACATACACCTTAGCTAAATACATTTAAACTCAGATTTTCACAATTCCTGACATTTAATTGTAGAAAACATTCCCTGTCTTAGGTCAGTTAGAATCACTACTTTATTTTAAGAATGTGAAATGTCAGAATAACAGTAGAGAGAATTATTTATTTCAGCTTTTATTTCTTTCATCACATTCCCAGTGGGTCAGAAGTTTACATACAATTTGTTAGTATTTGGTAGCATTGCCTTTAAATTGTTTAACTTGGGTCAAACATTTTGGGTAGCCTTCCACAAGCTTCTCAAGTTGCTGGAATTTTGGCCCATTCCTCCATACAGAACTGGTGTAAATGAGTCAGGTTTGTAGGCCTCCTTGCTCGCACGTGCTTTTTCAGTTCTGCCCACAAATTTTCTATAGGATTGAGGTCAGGGCTTTGTGACGGCTACTCCAATACCTTGACTTTGTTGTCCTTAAGCCATTTTGCCACAACTTTGGAGGTATGCTTGGGGTCATTGTCCATTTGGAAGACCTATTTGCAACCGAGCTTTAACTTCCTGGCTGATGTCTTGAGATGTTACTTCAATATGTCCACATAATTTTCCTTCCTCGTGATGCCATCTATTTTGTGAAGTGCACCAGTCCCTCCTGCAGCAAAGCACCCCCACAACATGATGCTGCCACCCCCATGCTTCACGGTTGGGATGGTGTTCTTCGGCTTGCAAGTCTCACCCTTTTTCCTCCAAACATAATGATGGTCATAATAACTGTTATAATTTAACAGTTACATTTTTGTTTTATTAGACCAGAGGACATTTCTCCAAAAAGTAAGATCTTTGTCCCCAAATGCACTTAGTCTGGCTTTTTTATGGCAGTTTTGGAACAGTGGCTTCTTCCTTGCTGAGCAGCCTTTCAGGTTATGTCGATATAGTACTCGTTTTACTGTGGATATAGATACTTGTCTACCTGTTTCCTCCAGCATCTTCACAAGATCCTTTGCTGTTGTTCTGGGATTGATGCACTTTTCGCACCAAACTACGTTCATCTCTAGGAGACAGAATGCGTCTCCTTCCCGAGCAGTATGATGGCTGCGTGGTCCCATGGTGTTTATATTTGCATACTATTGTTTATACAGATGAATGTGGTGCCTTCAGGCGTTTGGAAATTGCTCCCAAGGATGAACCAGACTTGTGGAGTTCCACAATTGTTTTTCTGAGGTCTTGGCTGATTTGTTTTGATTTACCCATGATGTCAAGCAAAGAGGCACTGAGTTTGAAGGTAGGCCTTAAAATACATCCACAGGTATGCTCCACTTTGCTTAAAGGCATAGTTAACTTAGTGAATGTAAACTTCTGACCCACTGGAATTGTGATATAGTCAATTAAAAGTGAAACAATCTGTCTGTTAACAATTGTTGGAAAAATTACTCATGTCATGCACAAAGTAGATGTCCTAAACGACTTACCAAATCTATAGTTTGCTAATATGAAATCTGTGGAGTAGTTAAATGACTTAAACCTAAGTGTATGTAAACTTCTGAATTCATCATTATATTACTTGTATAATATTATGTTAATAAATGTCCTTTTTAGCTAGTCTGGGAACCTTTGCCTTTCTGTCTGTTTGTGTCCGGTGGCATACACAACCCCTTAGAACCTCTCACCTTTTTCTCTTTGCAACATGCAACGTGCAACGTGGAATATGCGATCATCCTCCATAGCTCATGCCTTCACCAACTGACGTATCTGTTACGTACAGTCAAGATCCACAGTGGAAAAATAAATCATAACCGTGCCAACTGGCCTGGGCTGCGTTTCTCAAAAGCATTGCAAGCTTAAGTTGATCATAGATACCATTGGCACTAATGGTTTCTATGATCTACTTAGGCTTATGATGCTTTTGGGAAACGCTGCCCTGGATCAGCACAGAATGGCACAGTTTCACAATGAGAACTGTTTGGCCCGATGGTGGAAAAGTGGCTATAGACTCAACCAATGGCATGATTTTGGGACGGGACTATTGTGGCCTTCAAATGGCATCTGAAATATCGTAATTCTGAGTTCCGAGCACATGAATCATTCAGGAATGAAACATTATGGGGGCTGTATTTTTTTTTAATTAATTATATTGTACAGCAATAATATGATTTTTAAATGGAGACTCATTTAATTTATTTAAACATTGTTGACATCGGCCGAAAAGGAAAGTAATTTTGAAGGTGGAGCAAGTTATTGTATTTTGATGAGAAACATGTTTTTTTTCTATGGAACAACATGCACCAATGACCTATTCACTGGAAGACCAGTAACTTGTACTGTATTAAGAAAGTAAATAGGGTCCTATTTGATTTCAAGTTGACTTTAACCTCAAATATAATATGAGGTTTATATGCATTTCACCCATCCGCAAGTAACAGCTGTTCATGAGATTTACCGCATGTATCGGCTTACATTCCACTTCCTGAGCTTTGCTTTATGTACTCATTAATAATTAGTGACAGTGACACTCAAACCTTTATCCTTTGTGATTTAGAGCATGCAATAATCTGGATAATAATGGATCCTAGTGCACATTTAGCCATAAGAATCAGCGACTACACCCTGTGGTGCTTGTTTACAGACTAGGTCTTCTCCGTTTTGACAGCATAATGTTGTTCTTTTATAGAGGAGACAGATTGCCCATTCCGTGGGCTCCATATGTGTAGTGTCTGTCATTCTTAAGTATGGTGAATCATCAATCGTTCATCAAGCATGGTGTCTTATGTCACTCACAGCTGTGCACTTACAGTGATTGTCTGTGGCTCTTAAAGGAATAGCTCACTGAAAAATGACATTTCTAAAACAACGTACTCACCCCTATGTCGCTGAAACGCTGTATGATTACATTTCTTACGAGGAACACATAATGAGATATTTTGAAGAATGTTCATGCTGCTCTTTTTCCACACAATGAAAGCATATGCGAGAGGTTGTCAAACTCCAAAATAGCTAAAAAAAAGTACTATATTCTGAGTCTTGTGAAGCCATATGATAGCTTTGACTAGTCTCATTCCTGCTTGCAAATATTCAAACTTGCATGGTCAAGATGTGTGTTCTCATATAGTTCGTTATTGATATTTATCATGATATACATTTCATACCATTAATGGGAGCGGAAATGCATTCCACATGTTTGTTAGACCTCAAGAATAAATTAAACATAACTTTTTACAAGAAAACTAAGACGGTAAGCTAGTACACTCAGTTTAGGATTTAATCCTACATAAGGTGTGTGACCTCTTTTTGATGAAATTTCGCCGATTTCATCATCTTCAACTGATGTTTGTCACCACAAAGAATTTGAGACGCTCCACACTTTAGCTCAGTATGTGGCGGTAATGCACCATAAGCTGGATTGCCAAATGACAATAAACATCACAAGAAGAAACACTTTCTTGCCTGTGACAGCATCATGGATCATGAAAAGATGTTTAACTAAATAGTACATAAATAAACCGCAATGTTGTTGATGTCGGAGTTGTTGTTGTGTTCAGTTGATAGCTGTATTCAGGGTTGGGGAGTACCGGAATACATGTAACAGGATTATGTATTTAAAATACAAAATATTAGTAACTGTATTCCACTACAGTTACAATTTAAATCATTGGTAATTAGAATACAGTTACATTCAAAAAGTATTTTGATTACTGAAGAGATTACTTTGCATTTTATTGTCATTTGTTTCATTTAATATTTAGTCCTTTCAGATGGAAAACATTTATACATATAAATGATGTGATCCAAAGTGCATTTGAACAGCGGTGAAACACTTTCTTATGATGTGTTACATTCATACGAGAAGAAGTTTGAAGTAAGTTTGGAGCAGAAGAAATACAAATAAAACTTGTGTAAATTGTCAGCTTTACGCTACGCTAAAATGCTATTTCTAGCCATTTTACATGCACGTTACCAGGCATGATCTTATATTTTTAACAAGAAAATTCACGTTGGATCATAATTTCTTTTTTCTAGTAAGACCTTTGATATTAGGGCAAAAATCATATTCTTGATAATAATTTTTGTATTGTTTTTCTGTAAAAACATCTAAAAATCCTTAAAACAAGATCAGTTTGATTTATCTTGTTTTAGAAACAACACTGCATAAGATATTTAGGTTTTTCAGAGAATGTATTTTAACATATGTATTTTGTCTTACTGTACTGGCAGAGTTTTTATAGTCAAAACAAGTGAAAAAATCTACCAGTGCAGAAGAAGTAATCCAAAGTATTTAGAATACATTACTGACCTTGAATAATCTAACAGAATACGTTACAAATTGCATTTTACAGCATGTATTCTGTAATCTGTAGTGGAATATTTTTCAAAAGTAACCCTCCCAACCCTGGCTGTATTGCATTGTCACTGTGGTCTTGTTCAGTACACAATGATATCATATTAGCCGGATAGCTAGCTAGCTAGCGGCTACCGAGTCTCATTACTGGTTTCCATGACAGCAGGATTATGTAACCGCTAGCCTGCTGATACTTCCTAAAAGGCTGATTTCATGACTGTGATTCAGTTAGCTAATTGTGTGTATAACTTTGCCGAGCTGCTTGCATCTTTAGCTACACATACCTGATCCGATCATCTAGATGTAGAACATAGGTTAAATATAAAAAATGACTCAAAAGTTTATCATCGATATCGAAAATGTCTTTTTTCCAATAAATATCGATATTGTTTCATCAATCAGCCCTAGGTAGAGGGGAAGATTTTCAGCAATTTCAAATGTAAATTTCAGTCTGTTGGTCTGTTTCCCCCCCAAAATTTAGCTTTTTTGCTCTTTTTGGAGCTTTACAGCTCCAGTCCGTATTCACTTTCATTGTATGGAAAAGAGCAGCAAGATCATCCTGCAAAATAGTTCTTTGTTATCGCACATATGAAAGAGAGTCTTATGGATTTTGAACAACATCAAGGTGAGTAAATGATGACATAACTTAAATTTTTGGTGAACCATTCATTTAAACAATCATTTCCTCCACAGCTCTGAAGATACACGTGTCTTCAGCCACCAAAGAGGTGCTGGATGAATTTGGTTACTTCGAACTACAGCTGCGAGGAGACGTGGAAATGAAGGTATGGAGTTCCAATTATGCATGCTTTGAGAAATGATTAACCATATATATAATGAGAATTTTTCTCATAAATAATTTATAATATACTGCATATATAAACACATTATTCTGCCCCTTTAAAAAAAAAAATCATGTAGGAATTTGTCAAAATACTTAGTTCGGAACCAATCCTTAAGGATCCTGGGGGCCTGGACAGCTCAGCGAATATTGACGCTGACTACCACCCCTGGAGTCGCAAGTTTGAATCCAGGGTGTGCTGAGTGACTCCAGCCAGGTCTCCTAAGCAACCAAATTGGCCCGGTTGCTAGGGTGGGTAGAGTCAAATGGGGTAACCTCCTTGTGGTCACTATAATGTGGTTCTTGCTCTCGGTAGGGCACGTGGTGAGTTGTGCGTGGATGCCACGGAGAATAGCGTGGGCCTCCACACGTGCTAACGCGCTCAACAAGCCAAGTGATAAGATGCGCAAATTGACGGTCTCCGCCGTGGAGGCAACTGAGATTCGTCCTCCGCCACCACGAGAACTTAAGAGCGCATTGGGAATTGGGCATTCCAAATTGGGGAGAAAATGGGAGAAAAAAAAAAAAAAAAGGATCCTAATGGGAATTTTACATTTAGTCATTTAGCAGATGCTTTTATCCAAAAATAACTTACAAAGGAGGAATATAGGAATCTATTTTAGATTCCAAAATAAGACAAAACAAATAAAAACAAATAAAACATTTGGAGAAATCAAATTTTTTTCAACAAATCTTTCAGGATTTACTGTAAACTTCCTATAGCCCACATACCCCAACCCCATGATTTCTCAAATAACTCTCCAATAGCAAGACATTATTCCAGAAAATACAAGTAGACTTCTGATAAAGATTACACAATGTCCAATGAGGTTTAAAAAATGAATGACTCAAAAAACCCTGTAGGAATTTCAGTTTTTCCAGTAGAATCTTATTTGATTTTAAACAATTGTAATTTGACCTATTAAGATGCTTTAGGATTGGTTACAAATTAGGATTTTTTGGACTGTGGGCAATGTTTTGAGTATAGAAATGCAGAATATTTATTATAATTATATAGATATGATTTCTTCTTTTCCCACATGTCAATTTCTGAGGAACTGTAACCTCTTGTAAAAAATAATTATTAAATGCTGTGAAATCTTTTTTGTAAAACTTTAAATGATGTTTCTTTGTGTTAATGTTGGCCTGTTGCACTCATCTTAGTCTTACAATGATGAAGGTGGTCATCGGTGTAGGGATAGCTGATTGACCATAGATGGACCATTTCCACCATCCTGTTAAACACACAACGCACATGCCACAGTGCCAGAGCCCTCCTACCAAGAAGAGCCTACAAGCTTAGCATAAAACAGCATAATGCGGTGGTCCCATAGACAGTCTATGGGCGGAACTGTCTTAACACGCTAGTTGACTGTTACACTCTCAACTATGATAGAGCTGTGGAGGTTGTTATCTCAGTAAATAAAAGAATCTCTGATAGCGCTTCCCTGTCAGTGATAAAAAGACTGAGAGAGAAGCTCTTAACATTTGATGTACAAAACAAGCCCAGATGGGACTTGTGATAGAAATCAAGTATTTTCAGCCTTTGTAAGGCACGTTTTAATTACCACAGAAGCATACAAAATCCTAACTATCACCGAAATGCAGAATGAGACATTTTTGTTTGCAAGCGATGTTCATGGTGAATTCAAAGCGCGCACAACACTGCCATTGCCGCTTTGACACGAATCATGAACCCTGCTTCACAATTGCGGTAATTAAGTGGACAGCCATAGTCTAACGGCAAATTAATATTGTAGAGGATGAGAGTTTAAGGGATTTCATTCCCATTGCGAATATGAAACCTACGTGGGGACTAGTGCTTTCAATTAGTCAAACTCACACTTAGACTTTAGGAAACATTTTACGTTACTTGAATTTGTGATATTTTAGTGCATTGTTTGGAAAATGTTAATAAAGCACTGTATTGCTACATATTGTTTTGTTTTCTTTCCTAAGATGGAAATACATTTATTTTGACAAGAAAATAAGTATATATAGTGTCAAATTTCAGCACTTTTAAAATCCACGTTTAATCGCGATTAACTACAAAAACATATGCGATTAATCGTGATTACAAATTTTAATCGACTGATAGCACTGTTTATTATATTTCAATACAAATCTCCAAAAATGGCATTTCAGACATTGATCATTATAAATATCATCACATTTTTCTGGAAATACCCTAATGTTAGCTGGATTATGAGAAATTCATACTGAAATACGAAATGAATTTACAGCATTAAGTCAATTCAAATTCAAGAACTTGAAAGGCATTCTCAATTCTATTCCAAATGATGCGTAACCCTGAAGAGTAGTGTAAAAGAATGCTATTCCGAAAGTAGCCTCTCTTTCACTGTGCTTTCTTATAGCGCATATTGGCCATTGTTGATGAGGTCCTGCAGCAGGCTTGCTGAGTGCTCATTGATGTGTGGTATTGATCTGTGCTGTTCTTTTTCAGGGTAAAGGCAAAATGAGAACGTATTGGCTTCAGGGAGAGAAGACAGATGTCTATGTTATCTGAGAGCACTGCTGATGACAGGAAGTTACCACGCTGAGAGCCACTGCTTCATATATTTGTTCTGTGTCCGAATGGGTGTTTCCCGCTCGTGCATAGAACAGCACACTATATTACCTTTTGAGGGAGGTCAATTCAGGTATATTTCATACCTGCTTAAACTGCAAAATTTTTATAGTTTTTTTATAATGACGTTTTCTTGTGCTGAGAGTTACAGTAAGTACGTCTTTCCAGGTGAAATTCGTATTTTTTGTGCTTTCTATATTTAGATTTGTGTTTTGGAAATTTGGTGATGTGTACTTGATTTTTCCGTAGAGCACTCAAGGAAAGCATATAGGGTGTATTGAAGGTGGGACTGAGGGCACAGAGTGAAGTTTTATCATAATGTAATATTTGTATATATGTATATCCAAGACATTGTAAGATATTTTGTTCAATAAACTGAATTAAAACTATGTTTAAAAGTGTCACTATTAATAATAGACTTGTAAATATGGTCTTGACAGCTCTGAGGAGTTCTAATACTAATGAATCCTTCCGCAAGTGCTCTTTTTCGCTGAATAAACATTCCCTAAGGGCTTATTAGCACAAGAGAAATGTTAATTTCACACACTCTTGAATATCACTTCCACAGAGCTTCTTTCTAACTCATTGTATTTCATCTCATATTTCCAAATATTATAATTATAAAATCACTTTTCCATACTTCCAAATTGAAGCTTATGATATTCTACCCCTTTAAAAGCATACACTCTGTCTGATCTATAAAGAACAGCCCTCATCATTACTACTAACTCAACATTTTGCTGCTAAATAGGAATGACATCATAGTCTGATCATTAAGAACGCATTTGGCATCTGTGCCTTTCATGCATCTGTATATGTGCGTGTGTGTGTGCACATGTTCACTGCACTACATGATTTTTAATTACTGCCCACTCTCAGCTTTGTGACTGTGAATGCAGTTGCAAGAGGTCATCCTGCAAAGCTTTGCACTCATGCATTCCATATCAAAAACACTTAGCCATATCTTTATGAAATATACTCACAGATTTCCATTTACAGTATAATTATGGCTCATTACAGAAAAGCAGCAGCAAGTGGTTGATAACCACTGTAAAACTTGAAATTACCTTTCTAGTTGTTTACAGATGACTACTGGTTTCAAATTAGGACTTTGGGAAGCTTGTCTGATTAATTGGGAGGTCAAAAACATGATTTTGTTTCCCGAAAACTGATTTGTGGTTAGACCGAAAATACAATAGAATGATACACACATGATAGAATAGGTTTTTTTTTAAACATTTTAATGTTGTTTTTTTTCTTCATGATGTAAATTAGTTTCAGAATTTAACCAGATCTCAGACTATTTAGTTCCTTAGAGATATTCTTGTGCCTTTCAAAACCTGTATGACTTTCTTTCTTCTTTGGAACACAAAAGCAGTTATCTAGCAGAATGTCCTAGCTGCTCTTTTCCATATGATGGAAGTGAATGGTGACCACGGCTTTCGAGAATTTGTTTTCAAGGCAACATTCTCACTGAATAATGACTTCAGTCTCTTCCACACAGAAAGCTATCATATGACTTCAGAAGACTAAGAATTTAGCACACAAGTCTTAATGACTACTTTTATTTATTTATTTATTTTGTCCTTTTGGAGCTTGACAGTGCCTGGTAGCCATCCACTTTCATTTTATGGAAGAGAGTAGTGTGAACATTTGTCAAAATGTTTCCATTTGTGTTCCGCAGAAGAAAGTCATCTGCTTTGGAACAATATGAGGATGAGTAAATGGTGACTTGAGTGAACTATCCCTTTGGGTCAGCAAATAAGCAAAATATGACAATATATTCTCAGATTTCAATTTACAATTATGGCTCTTTACAAAAAGCAGTAGCAAGTGGTTGATAACTTCCCTATAAAACTCTAAATTACCTTTCTAGCAGATTACAAATGAGTGTTGCCTTCAAATTAGTACAATAGGAGCCCTGTCTAATTAATTAAATAGAAAAAATAATGCTTTTGTTTAGATACTAAATTGTGGCTAGACAGTGGAAAAAGTATTTGAACCCTTTGGAATTACCTGCATTTATGTACACATTTTTCTTAAAATCTGGTTTGATTTTAATCTAAGTTACAATAATGAACAAACACAATCTGTTTTTAACTAATAACACAAATTATTGTATTTTTCTTGTAAATATTGATTACATCATTCAAATATTCACAGTGTAGGTTGAAAAACGTATGTGAACCCTTAGGCTAATGACGTCAATAAAGGCTAATTAAAGTCAGGAGATGGCAAACCTAGCATCCAATTAATGAAACGAGATTGGAGGTGTGGGTTAGAGTTACTTTTACTATAAAAAGCACTCAAACATTTTGAGTTTGCTATTCACTAGAAGCATCTGCTGATGTGGACCATGTCTTGCAAAAAAGAGATCTCAGAAGACCTACGATCAAGAATTGTTGCTTTGCATAAAGCTGAAAAGGGTTACAAAGTTATCTTGAAGGGCTTGAATATTCATCTGTCCACAGTTAGACAAACTGTCTATAAATGGAGACGATTTAGTACTGTGGCTACTCTCCCTAGAAGTGGCCGTCCAGCCAAGATGACTCAAAGGGAACACCACAGAATGCTCAGTGAGGAAAAAAAAAAAGATCCCTAGAGTGTCAGCTAAAGACTTGAAAGAATCATTGGAACTGGTTAACATCTCTGTTCATGAGTCTACTATACGGAAAACATTAAACAGGCATGGTGTCCATGGCAGGACACCATGAAGGACAGCGACACTATACATCAAAGTAATCCACTACAGAATGAAAATCCACCTTTTGGAGTGGCCCAGTCAGAGCCCAGACATTAACCCATTAGAGATGCTGTGAAATTACCTCAAGAGAGCCGTTTACACCAGACATCCTAAGAATATGGCTGAGCTGAAACAGTTCTTTAATGAAGAATGGTCCAAAATTCATTCTGAATGTTGTGCAGGTCTAATCTGCAGCTATCGGAAACACTTGGTTGAGGTTATTGCTGCCCAAGGAGGATTGACCAGTTATTAAATCCAAGGGTTCACTTACATTTTCCACAGTACTGTTAATGTTCAATGGGATGTGTTCAATAAAGACATGAAAGATTATAATTGTTTGTGTATTGTTAGCTCAAGAACATTGTGTTTGTCTATACTTGTGACTTTGATGAAAATGAGATCACAAATTATGACCAATTAATGCAGAAAACCAGCTAATTCCAAAGGGTTCACATACTTTGTCTTGCCACTTAATGTCTTAAATCTATTTAAAGGGGTTACAGGTTGACTTTTCAATGTTTCTTTTCTTGAAACGACAGGATTCAATTTGTTTCGGTATCAAACCAATAATAAAAAAAAATGTTGTCTAGTTCCTCTGAGATAACACATTTTGTGAAAACAAAACAAAGAAGGAAACTCTGATATAATGAAGTCTAAAATTACTTGTTGCCATAGTTATCCCATGTTAATCCCAGCTGAAGGATGAAAAGAGGAGCATGGTAGCTTCACTGACTGACAGCAAATCTGTGTGAAAGTAAGCCACCCTAATCCAAAGAAACCCAGAGCATTATTTGATTCGGAATCAAATGCTTCAAGCTCTCCTCTCTGACGGTGATAAAGGGCAGATGATGGTGACTGGAGCCAAACAATGCACCATTTTGTAATTTGGCTAAGGAAAACAGTCAATTTGTTCTATTAGAGGACAATCAATTATCCACTTTTCTTTTGTTGAAAACCTTTTTTAAAATGCAATTAGGAGGCACAGTTGTAGTGTTATTTTTGAAAGTCAGTTTTTGTATAGACACATACTGTACCTTAAAGTCTTGTCTACAAAACGCTTTTCAACATTTCTACTCTTTGCCCAGGAAAACAGTTACAGTTCATTGCTATTTGGGGCATGCTTTCACACTATATGTGGTAAGTTATACACTATAGAGCCAGCCATTAAATTGCCTTTTATATTCCTTTGAGCTAAATTTAAACAGTTAAACAATTATAAAACACAAAATGATTCATGAAACAGACAAATGGAAAAGGTAACAGAACGAGATCACACCATTGTTTCAATAAATCTGCCTACACCTGACATTTATGACAAAGTCCTGAGAAAACACAATTTAATCTTCACTCTTGCCTGAATGTATGCGAGTGTGGGTTTTATTGTTTAAATACATCTCAAAAATATTACTTTTAGGGCTGGGAAAAAATATAGATTTTCCAATGCATCGCGATCTTCGTTTGAACAATCTCGATTCTTAAATCCCATGATCGATCTTTCACTCTATGTGGCAACCCTCTATAATGCAAGTAAATCACTCACATGTGCAACCAAATCTCATGCTGTGCGACTAAAAATGTCTGTGATTAGCCACTGGCAGGTACATTTTCAGAATTCACTCACCAGTTTTATAGTGGAGAAGACGTTATTAGCCCAGAGGTCCTTTCACTGCGTGTTGAGAGTAAAAGTTTGGTTTGACTCATTCTGTAGGTCCAAAGACGAGATCCACAGATTCATACGTCATTGAATTATGTCTCATTTAATACCCTTTCTGTTTTTTAAAGTCAGTTTTTGATAATAAAAAAAAAAAGAAAGAAAAAAAAAAAGAAACATATAATTCTAATCACACATGGATGCACTAAAGAAACCATGCACATCCTCTAGTTATATGCGCACACTGGCTGATGCCGGTAACGATTAAGCACATGTTCTACATATCAATGTAAAGTGCAAATTATGCAAGTAAACAATAAAAATGTAACAAATATATAAATACTGTATATGCAATTTCAAGGCATTAATTGATGAAATTAAGACTGAATTTGAACATTTTTCATAAGCTTTTTGATGAAAAACTAATGATAAAATATAATAAATATGATAAAATGAATATTTTTGAATTGTACCTTGAAAGGTTCCTTTATAATCAAGAGCATTAGATGAGAATTTATTTTTCATGTAAGCAAAATGGACATGTATGTATGGAATGGAAATGGAATGTAGCCATATGAATCTATATCAAATCGAAACGAAATGCTTTTTGGAACTAGATTCATTTATGGTTATGACCTATTCATCCCGTTGCAGCATCTTCGTGTATAAATCTATGATGCCAACACTGAAATAATGCCAGTCAAATGTGGTCTATATAATAGTCTCACTCTACAAAATGTGTAGTTACTGCATTTTGCTTTTGCGGGTTAGTATACAATTAATTGGTCACTATGCAAAATTATTTGAACACAGAACACCACAAATGACCAATCACAATCAAGCATTCCAGAGAGCAATGTAATGGATATAAGAATATCCTTCTTTCAATTAATTGTGCATTAATTGCATGTTTATTTGGTGGTTATAAACTCCTAAACAAACTAAATGATGACATTTTAATGAAGACACTAAAATTCGTCACAACTGGGCATAATTTCCTTAGGGTATGGCATGGTGTCATCAAGTTGATCCAGTTGTTCACTGATTGGTGTGCTAAAGGTGGCATTTCTTTTAAATGGGCTATCCTTGGTTTTAACTGCTGTCACACCCTGTGAAAATAAAACATAATTTTTAAAACCGCAACAACATTTCAAGAAATAAACTTATTGTGCCACATTCATGCAACACAAGTAGAAAACACTTTGTAAATTGTACAAAGAATCGAAAAACCATTCTAGAGTAACTTGTTCTATTCACATCAATGGGTCAATTTACGTTTGGATTAAACTATGAATGGTTTACACTTAAATTAGTTCTACTGGTGTTTTGAGGATAAGACTGTAGAGTACTAGACATGTTGACGTGAATCTTCAGATAGTTATAATTCCAGAATATACTGGCCTGTTCTGTCATGTGATCATGCTCCTAAAAAAACAACAAAAAAACCCAATAAACTCCCAACAACATAGAGGGACACTCATGCACGCAACAATATGCACACAACTGCAAATATACATGGTCAATGTAAAAATTATTTAAATTTTTCTGTCACTTCATATGTTCATACTTCCAATTGAAATGCTTTGCACATAAGACTGTCAAGTGTTACTCTCTAAAGGTAACTGTGAATAGAAACAGACCATACTGAATGGTGCATAGACAGATTTGAAGCCCTCCACCTTGTAGTCTGCTTTGGTCACTGAGCACAACTCAGGGGCTGGAGGTGCTGGATTCAGCTCTGCATGTATCTGATCACTGTAATACAGATCAAAATATGATGAAAATGCTGTCTGGCTAATTTGTAATGATCGAGGAGGTGTAGAAAGTTATCCGTAAGCATTCCCATTTATCTCAATGGCAGTTGCTTGGGTGTCACATCATGCAGCCCCAAAGAATGGGATCTGCATACTGTCAGATGTGCTTTTGAGTCAATTACATGAGCTGTAAATTCAACCTGGGCTCATAGAATCACGTTTTTTTTTTTTTACCTAAATTTTTTCAAAATAATGTTAAAGTGACTATCGCGGCACTAGAGACATATCGCGGCACTAGAGGTGCTGCAACAACAATGACTTTTATTCACTTTAAACAATGTTATCTTTTGACATATAAACACTTTTACTATAGTGCATGACTTTGTAAGGCAATACATTTTAATTAATGCTGTCTGTTGATTAAGACTTAATCATGATTAATCGCGATTAATCTCAGATTTTGAAAGTGCTGAAATTTGGCACTATATATACTCATTTTCCTGTCATGATGCACTTATTTCCATCTTGTAACAATGTAACAATATAATGCTTCATTAACATTTTCCTAACAAAGCCTTCCACAGTATAAAGATAGAAATGCACTAAAATAGCACCAATTCAAGTAACATTAAACATTTCTAAAGTCTAATTGGGAGTTTGACTAATTGAAATAACTAGTCCCCACATAGGTTGCATTTTCACTGCAATGGGCATTATATCTCTTAAACTTTCACTCTCCACAATATTAATCTACTGTGGCTATCCGCTTTGCTACAGCAATTGTGAAGCAGTACTCATGATTTGTGCCATTCTGAACTCCACATGAAAAGTGCTTGCAAACAAAAACATCTCATTCTGCATTTTGGTGATAGTTAAGATTTGACGTACTTCTGTGGTAATTAAAAGGCTAAAAATTCTTGATTTCTATCACAAGTCCCATCTGGGCTTGTTTTGTACATCAAATAGCATTTAACTTGCTTTAATCCGGAACTGTCGTGATATGTGTAATGAACCATGTAATATAATTTTGCAAATCATGAGATCACAATGCGTAAATTCCATGTGACTGATCATTCTATCCACAGTTTTCCTGAACAATCACTGGGCACCACCATGATGATTCTAATTGCCTGTTTTCTGTTTCTGGTGTCAAGACGTAGAGGTGCAAAAGCCATATATGCAATGTATGCCACATATAGGGGCATCTTGTAAAGGGGGGCGCCGACGGTTCACTAAAGGGGGAGCAATCAGACACTGCTGTACGCTAATAAGGAGATGGCACTTACAAGGATCGCGAAAGTTAGTGTCGCATACATACGCGAAAATAGGTAGTTGCCCCTATCGAGATGCAATGTAAAACTAACCAAAATGTGCGATCCACGGAGAACAACAACCATTTAATTGTTAGTGGGAGTAAAAATGAATTTCACGCTCAACTTGAACAGTTGTTGGCTGTCATAACAACCTCAGACCATCGCTTCATGTCATCTACATACTCAGGTGAAGCAGTGCAAAAAAAAAAAAAAACGGTCATCTCGACTTGAAGTATCAGCAATATAGAGTCAAAAAAAAATAATAAAATTGACAGTTTCTACAAATGTAATACTTTACCCGCTAAGAATAAACGCTGATGTGGTTGAAAACAGAGGAGACCGGAAATTGAAAACAGGTGAATTGTGGAACACTTCAACGTTCAGCAAAAAGGTGGACATTGCAATGCCTTGTACAGCGAACAGAGGAAAATCCAAAAAAAAGTCTATTTCACATCTGCGATGTTACTTCACGCTCCCAAAAAATCTGGCAGTGGTGAAACATCTACTATTATTACATTTGAAATGTATTGTAAAAAATATTATTTTGTCAGAATACATGTCTGACTATTTTTGAATGGCTGTCAATGGAGAAGTATGTTCCCTATCTGTCACTCACTCGACACTGTGTCGATGTAGGTCACTAGGGGTCACTCTTGGGAGCCCCAAACATCTCTGATCTTTGAGAAAAGGCCAATGAAAATTGGCGAGTGGAATTTGCATGCCACTCCCCAGGACATACAGGTATAAAAGGAGCTGGCGTGCAACCGCTCTTCGGAGCCGAGCGGTGTTGATGTATTCCACTGCCAATCCATTCGCCTCTGTAAAGAAAGCAAACTGTTTCACGCAGCTGTTGGATTCTACGGCGCATCACAGCAGTTTCTCCCCTCTCGCACAGATAAGTGCGGAGAACGCCCCTGGATGCTTCGGCAGTGTGCATTGAGCACCAAAAGAGCATATATTTTCTCTAAAAGAGTGGGCACTGATGGAAAGCATCTTTTTAAAGATGCCTTTCCGGTTATGTGCAGTTCCTGGTTGCGGTCGTTATCTCTCCGTTTCTGATGGTCACGATCGCTGCCTTACGTGTCTAGGCTCCAGACACTCTGAGACAGCGTTCGTGGATGGTTCATGCCCACACTGCATGAGCATGACCATGGCCACATTGCGATCGCGGCTTTCCTTCCTCAGAGGGAAAGCCACTCCAGCCGCTCCCCACAATCTGCCTGTGGGCACAAGAGCACGATGGTTAGCGCTGGGGCCAATTTGGAGACTTTATGGAAGTAACTCCGCCGGGTGAATCCCCACGGACCTCCCATTCCCCAGCATGCTCGTGCGCCCCAGTTGAGTTCCGGGATGAGTCAGGCAGCCCGCCTCAGAGAGGGTTCGAACTCTCATTCGGCGCTCAGAGAGAGGATGAGATCTCAATTGCAGCATCGGAGAGCAGGCTGCTTCAGTCCTATGTGGAGGACTCAGCTGGGCTTCCGCCTTCGGGTGTGATTGCCCAGTCTGAGGCTGACGCCGAGCTGATGGCCATGCTTGCCCGGGCTGTCACATGCGTCGGGCTAGAGTGGAACACTCCACCCTGCCCTGAACCCTCGCGGCTTGATGATTGGTTCCTGGGATCGGAGAGCTACTCACGGCTGTGCTCCACCCCGGGGCCTTTCTTCCCGGAAGTGCATGAAGAACTCGCGAAGTCGTGGCGGGCACCTTTCACTGCCCGGACCGGGCTTTCGAGTTCTGCTGCTTTCACCACCTTCGACGGCGGGGCGGCCAGGGGCTACATGGATGTTCCCAAGGTAGAGCAGTCGGTTGCGGTGCACTTGTGCCCCCAGAGCGCCGCCACCTGGCGGAACTGTCCTAGGCACCCATCCAAGGCCTGTAATACAATGTCGTCTCTGACGGCGAAGGCTTGCAGCACCACGTGGCGGGCTGCCTCTGCTCTGCATGCCATGGCCCTCCTGCAGGTCCACCAGACCAAGGCATTGAAAGAGCTGCATGAGGGTGGTCCTGAACCAGGAGTAATGCAGGAGCTGTGCTCAGAGACCGACCTCACCCTACAGGCGATGAAGGTCGCAGCGCGGGCTCTCAGGCAGGCGATGTCCACGTTGGTGGTCCAGGAGCGCCACCTTTGGCTAAACCTGGTCGAGATGAGGGAGACCAACAAGGTTCGCTTTCTTGGTGCCCCCATTTCCCAGGCTGGCCTTTTCGGCGACACCGTCGAAGACTTCGCACAGCAGTTCTCGACGGTAAAGCAGCAGACGGAGGCCGTCAAGCACATCTTGCCCTGCTGTAGTTCAAGATTGCGCACCCCATCTGCCCGTCGCCGCGGTAACCTTCCTGCGGTGGCAACATCGGCTCCACCGCAGCCTGAGCCAGCAGCTCGGCCCCGGCATAGAGCTCCCCACAGGTACTTGACGCCCCCGTCTCATGGCCCGTGACCAAGAACCCTAGGAAGGCTTCTAAGTGCCCTGAGACGGGCGGCCCAGAGGTGAGGAGACTCGCACCACATTTGGAGGTGGTAGACAGACCATTCCATCCCCCAGTGGAGGGCAGGAGGGAGAATCCTTGGTTCCCTTTTTTATTGAATTCCCTACACGCCCGAAGGGCTGCAGTACCCACATTTTCCAAAAAAAAGAGCGCTTTCCTCACTCTCTGGGTCATACACTCGATGCCTTTGGCCATCGTTCTTACAACAGCCGTGTGTCATGTATTCACGACCAGCGCATTGCAGGTGTGGGCTTCCCGCCTCCGCACACCCGGCCGTGACACACACACACCAATGCACAGGTGGTTGTGGCAAGCTACGAGGACGCTCAGCCCCCTCCCTTGTCGCAGACCAGTCCAACGTTGAATACGTGGAGCAATGTAAGTGCTTTAATGTCTCTCCCTCTACAGTGAGATCGGGACACGAAGCCCCCCAACGTAGCACTTCCCGCCCTGCTTCGTCATGCCCGTTCCACGGGTACGTCAGCAGCGGTCCTCCCCTTGGTGCCCCTCGCCCGGAGTTTGGAGGTGTGGTTAATGATCTCCAACCCGTCGTGATGGCTGGCCAGGACATTCCGACTCGGCTACGCGATTCAGTTCACCAGGTGCCCGCCCAGGTTCAGCGGCGTCTGTTTCACCTCGGTAGGTGGCGAGGGCGCCGCTGCCCTACGTGCGGAAGTCGTGGTCCTTCTGCAGAAGATGGCCGAGATGAAGAGTGGCTTTTACAGCCCCTACTTCATCGTGCCCAAGAAAGGCGGTGGGTTGCAACCGATCTTGGACCTGCGGGCACTGAATCAGGCCCTGTACAGGCTTCCATTCAGGATGCTCACGCAGAAGCACATTCTATTGTGCGTCTGGCACCGAGATTGGTTCACGGCAGTAGACCTGAAAGACACATACTTTCATGTCTTGATCCTGCCTCGTAACAGACCGTTCCTTCAGTTTGCCTTCAAGGGTCGGGCATACCAGTACAAGGTCCTCCCCTTCGGTCTGTCCCTGTCGCCTCTTCATGAAGGTCGCAGAGGCAGCCCTTGCCCCGCTAAGGGAAGTGGGTGTCTGCATTCTCAACTACTGGCTGATCCTAGCTCACTCTTGAGATCTGTTGTGTGCACACAGGGACCTGGTGCTCAGCCACATCAGCTGATTGGGGCTTCAGGTCAACTGGGAATAGAGCATGCTCACCCCGGCGCAGAGCATCTCTTTTGTTGGACTCGGTCGCTATGACCGCTCGTCTCACGAACGAGCACGCTGAGTCGGTGCTGAATTGCCTGATGGCATTTAGGGGGAGAACAGCGGTCCCACTGAAACAATTTCAGAGGCTCCTGGTGCATATGGCATCCTCGGCAGCGGTCATGCCCTTCGGGTTGTTGCATATGAGAGCACTTCAGCACTGGCTTCATACTCGAGTCCCGAGATTGGCATGGCGCTGCAGCACGCATCACGTGGCTATCACGCCGATCTGCCGCCGCTTGTTCAGCCTTTGGACGGACCTGGCATTTCTACGGGCAGGGGTTCCCCTAGAGCAGGTCTCCAGGTGAGTCGTCGTCATGACAAATGTCTCCAAGTCGGACTGGGGCACCATTTGCAATGGGTAAGCAGCCGCAGGTTCCTGGACAGGCCCTCATCTGCATTGGCATATCAACTGCCTCGAGTTGCTCGCGGTACTGCTAGTCCTGCGGAGGCTTCGGCCATTGATCCAGGGCAAGCATGTATTGGTCCGGACAGACAACATGGCAACGGTAGCGTACATAAACCGCCAAGGCAGTTTGCGCTTGCCCCGCATGTCACAACTCGCCTGCCAGCTTCTCCTTTGGAGCCAGCAGCGGCTCAAGCAGCTCAATCCTCCCACTGCCCGCTGTGGTATTCCCTGACCGAGGCCCCCCTCGGCACGGATGCACTGGCACACAGCTGGCCCCAGGGTCTGCGCAAGTATGCGTTTCCCCCAGTGAGCCTACTTGCACGACGTTGTGCAAGGTCAGGGAGGACGTGGAACAGGTCCTGTTGGTAGCGCTCTACTGGCCAACCGGACTTGGTTCTCGGAACTCACACTCCTCACAACAGCCCCTCCCTGGCAAATTCCCCTGAGGAAGGACCTTCTTTTTCAGGGATGAGGCATGATCTGGTATCCACGACCAGACCTTTGGAACCTTCACGTCTGGACCCTGGATAGGACGTGGAAGATCTGAGCGGCCTACCACCCGCCTACCATTGGTGTTCTTCCCGAGGTGAAGACCCACAGAGTTGTGCAGTTGGGTTGGTGCTTTCCTTCCTGCAGGAGAGGTTAGAGGGGTGGCTGTCCCCCTCCACCTTGAAGGTGTATGTAGCTGCTATAGCGGCACACCACGATGCAGTGGACGGTAAGTATTTAGGGAAGCATGACCTGATCATCAGGTTCCTTAGAGGCGCCAGGAGGTTGAATCCTCCTAGGCCGCACTTCATTCCCTCACTGTGATCCTGCTGGGCCTACAGGGAGCCTCTTTCGTACACTTAGAGTCAGTTGAGCTGAAAGCCCTCTACTTGAAGACGGCCCTCCTGACTATGCTCACCTCCATCAAGAGGGTTGGGGACCTGCAAGCATTCTCTGTCAGCAATACGTGCCTAGAGTTTGGTCTGGCGTACTCTCACGTGACCCTGAGACCCCGGCCAGGCTATGTGCCCAAGGTTCCCACTATCCCCTTTAAAGATCAGGTGGTGAACCTACAAGCGCAGCCCCGGGAGGAGGCAGACCCAGCCTTGTCGTTGCTGTGTCCGGTACGCATTTTGCTTATCTATTTGGACCGCACGGAGAGCTTTAGATGCTCCGAGCAGCTCTTTGTCTGTTTCGGGGGACAGCAGAAGGGGAATGCTGTCTCCAAACAGAGGATTGCCCACTGGATTGTGGATGCCTTCCCGTTGGCATACCAGGCCCAGGGTGCGCCATCCCCTCTGGGACTATGAGCGCACTCTACTAGGAGTGTAGCCTCCTCTTGGGCCTTGGCCAACGGCAGACAACTGTAGAGCAGCGGGCTGGGCAACACCCAATACCTTTGCGAGGCTCTACAATCTCCGGGTTGAGCTGGTTTCGTCCCGTGTGTTGTCAGGTACGAACAGGTAAGCGGTGGGACAACTGGCCAGGTGTACCGCTGGCACACAAGCACCTTTCCCCTTCCCCAGGGGAAGACTTGCGCTCTTTCATCCATGTGAGTTTCCGGGATCGGTGAACCCTGGATTCCTCCCTCAGCACCTGCGGCAAGCAAATTTGCCGGAGGAATTCAACGCCAGGCCCAGTACTTGTGTCAGTATGCTCTGTTCAGGTCAGCCCCTGTACTGGGATAGGTGCCCATATACGTTGGTTCCCTGTCAGTAACCCCATATGATGTAATCTTCCACGGTACGGTCTCCCAGAGTTCCCTCTGCCACTGGTCGCCATGTTTATAGAGCTCCATCCCCTCTGGGTAGGACCTACCACAGGGACTTCTCCACATGCGACACTGCCGACAAGACTCAATGAGACCATGTGACGTATTTCCACACAATTACCTCCCCTTCAGGCAGGGTGTGGTCTCTGCGGTATCCTTTTCCAAGGACACCTACCCCTCCACAAATATGTTTGGCCCCAGCTGGAATCAAGCAAGTTCTTTCTCCAGGAGAAGAAAGAAGAGAAAAGGTGGACCCAGCTGGCGTGGCCTGTTCCCATTGTGGGCATGTCTGACCCTCCCTTTTATGCTTTCGGGGGGTGAGGGTCCTTATGATGTACATGGGGCGTTGGGAAGGTTACGATAGGGCTGGTGCACTTGTTACTTGGCACGCAGTGGCCTGCCTGCACATGCTCCGCCGATCCAAGTAACACAGTTCAGCTGTTTGTGCCATTTCGTATAGGGAACCTTAGTATCACTACATCGACACAACGTCGAGTTAGTGACAGATAGGGAATGTCTAGTTTACTGTTGTAACCCCCATTCCCTGATAGAGGGAACGAGACATTGTGCCTCTCCTGCCACAACACTGAACTACCCGCTGTGATTGCCGGGACTCTGTCTCGGCTCCTCAGCACAAAACCTGAATGAGTGGTTGCACCCCAGCTACTTTTACACCCGTATGTCCGGGGGAGTGGCATGCAAATTCCACTCGCCAATTTTCATTGGCCTTTTCTCAAAGATCAAAGGTGTTTGGGGCTCCCAAGAGTGAACCCTATTGTCACTACATCGACACAACGTCTCGTTCCCTCCATCAGGTAATGGGGGTTACAACAGTAACCTAGACGTTTTTTGCCTGCATTATGGAGTAGTTATGGCATCTACAAGCAGGGGCTAACAGGATGCTAACCAGTCAGCCTTGACGAAACATAATAAAGAGATGAGATGGTCTGTTGTAAAACATACAGTGTGAATGGGAGACTTCACAATGCTCAATATGGCGGCTCTGAGAATGGAAGTCTGATTATAAAAAAAAAAATATTTAGCAAGACTTGAGATAAAGAAGCACAATTTATGATACTTAGTTGCCAGATTTTATTGCCGATTTGAAACATTTTATTTGACCAACAGTACTTGAGATTTCGGTCTTTCCCCATTCATGCAGACAGGAGCTGTACTTGTTTAACTGAAAATAGCTTGGAGGCATAACAAATATGGCCGTGAGTGACCTGACTTGCCTTAAATAGACTTTGCCTTGACCCATTGAATACAACTTGCAAAATACTTGACTAGCGTTTTTTTCTACACAGCATTTTTAATCCTTCATCCTATGTTTTAATGAAACTCCTCTGCTTAAAATGAAAACAGAGCAAAATACACAATAGTCAGTAAATGAATGGAAAATATAAATTAATGACTGATAACTAAGTGCAACAGAACAAATCTCTCCAAATTGACAGACGGATGTAACAAAACAGATTGCAGTGTATCATGTAGGCAAGTCTGTTGAACATTTATTCACAAGATTCTCCAATAAGAGGCAGCTGCCAGTGAGGAATAGCCAACTCAGTCTTGACATGTTATGATTATATAAAACAAAGAATTAATTATGATGTCAGAAAAGATGGAGCCCTTAAATATTTTTGCCATTGTAGACAGTGGTTAAAAGTACATAAATAAAGGAGTGTAAACTGTACATTACATCTCATTCCCCTTTAGATTCACTGACTGATTCTCTAGAAACTGAACTAGTTTACACAAATTTAACTAAAATGATGCAATTTCATCCTCAATGGGAATTGACGAATTTCTAGGAAGTTCTTTGGACAGTTGCTCTTAAAATGAATTATCGTTGTCCACATTTGGCTTTCCATGTACAGTGGCCCCAAAAATATTTGGACACTTAAGCCATTCTTACAAATGTCTATTTTTAGTGGATGTATGAAGACAGTTCTCCTGAAGTTCACTACACTTAAAGCTCTGTAAAAATTAAGAGACCACTGCAAAATTATCAGTTTATCTGGATTTACTATATATAGGTATGTTTTTGAGTAAAATTAACAATTTTGTTTTATTCTATAAAGTACTGACAACATTTCTCCCAAATTCCAAATAAAAATATTATCATTTAGAGCATTTATTTGCAGAAAATGACAACTGGTCAAAATAACAAAAAAGATGCAGTGTTTTCAGACCTCGAATAATGCAAAGAAAACAAGTTCATATTCAGTTTTAAACAACACAATACTAATGTTTTAACTTAGGAAGAGTTCAGAAATCAATATTTGGTGGAATAACCCTGATTTTCAATCACAGCTTTCATGCGTCTTGGCATGCTCTCTACCAGTCTTTCACATTGCTGTTGGGTGACTTTATGCCACTCCTGGCACAAAAATTCAAGCAGCTCGGCTTTGTTTGATGGCTAGTGGCCATCCATCTTCCTCTTGATCACATTCCAGAGGTTTTCAATGGGGTTCAGGTCTGGAGATTGGGCTGGCCATGACAGGGTCTTGATCCGGTGGTCCTCCATCCACACCTTGATTGGCCTGGCTGTGTGGCATGAAGCATTGTCCTGCTGGAAAAAACAATCCTCAGAGTTGGGGAACATTGTCAGAGTAGAAGGAAGCAAGTTTTCTTCCAGGATAACCTTTAAATTGTGTCTTAATACTTTTTGGGGGCCACTGTAGCCCAATCCATGTTTATGGGTATGAGGTACTGTCTAAGTTCAGAATTGTATTTTTCTGTTTTTTTGTCTGAATATTTTCTTTACAAAATATAGTGCAACCACTAGTCTAGGGTCAGAGGTTAGAAATATTTAGCTGAAAACAACATGATGAATAATTATTAAAATGGTTTAATTGAGCCGTGAAACTAACCATGGCACATACATTCTGACATCATTTGTCCCTCTGCTGTTTACTTTGCTCACACTTGAAACAAGAAATGTGAGTGAATAATAAAATGTCTTTTGAGTCTTACACACGATGAGGTCTTTGACTTTAAACTTAAAAGTTAAAAGTCCTTGTTTATTTAGTTACCTTTTTATTTTAATGAGGTCCTTTTCCAAAAGTTCTGTCTGTTTTCCTAAAATGAAAACCACAATGAATATTATTAACAATCTGAACCACAGGAAGAACACAAGGTTTTTATTTGAAAGTCTGTGGACTGCACAACTGTATAACCAGCAGAGTAAAAACGCATAAACATAAATCTCTATTCTATTGTTGGGCCTCATGTATTCAGATAGAAGACAAAGGCAGGCCTAACACAGTCGTAAAACCTAACTCAGCCCCCACATACCAAGTCGTAAATCTTACTGATAAAAATCGCGCCAAAATCAAACAAGGGGAGTCCAAAACAGACTACAAATCCCATGAAGCCTTGCTCACTAAAGGATCGAATTCTCAACTCCTATTGGATGAGGCACACAACAGAACGTCCCTCAACCATGACATCATCAGGAGTAGAAATACCTCTGAAATGCTTCCGGGATTTGCTTCCAGCAACTTTGCTTGCAGTGGGTAGATGCAGCTCATCGCTGCTCTCAGGTGCAACCTCGTAGCACAAGGAAGTAACGTCCGACTTGAAACTGTGGCCATACAATCTCCATCTCGCTGGACGAGTTGAGATTACTCTGTGTTCAACCGAACACTCTAACGGATCTGAAGGAGACCGCCGAGCAATCTGCATCTTCATCCATTTGCCTGCAGAAGTGAAGAGATTAAAGATTTTTCTTCCATCTTCAATCAAGTCGACGTTTCTGATTTCTCCGCCAGCCCGCCGAGAATCAGCAGCCGTACCACCCGCCGACAGAGTGAGGAAACGGCCTCCCGTCATCATCCGAGCCTGGAGGAACCGAGTCTGAGTTAAAGGAGGGATGAACACACATTCTGCATCCTCATGCGATTCAAGTAAGAGGTTTACGTCTGGGCAGAGATAGAATATTATAGTGTGTTATTCTTGTGTTTCAAGGTTTTTGCTTGTACATTTTACGGACCGCCATGTCCGCTCATTATTAATACTCAGGGTATTAATTATCACGAATTTGGTTTGCTGTATTGTGGTCCAACCAAATTGGACTGTTGTGCATTTTCACCATCGTGGGTGAGACCGGCAAACTGAGTTTATCCATTAAAGAATCAAAGAACGCGGGACTGTTTACGAGCCGTCCACCACGTCTCTGAGTGATAAACTAATAGCTGCTTTCTCGCCTACGATCGCGAAATCGGCTTTAGGGCCGTCACTTAATTCTCTCTCTCTCTCTCTCGTACTAACCACACACACACACACTCACGTGACACCACACAAACATTCTGGCACACATTTTTGGCTCGTAGATAGCTTCGTGCTAAAGCTCAGCTTTGTGCCTAAGCTATCGTACAAGCGGATACACGTGGTAACTGGTAGACGCCATTGACTGGTTTCTCTCCGCCCACATTCGCGGCCATATTCCCTGGCCGGAAGTCTCGCGTGACATACTCTCCATGAGAGTCACGTCCACCATTTTGTGCGTGTCCCTCCTTACACACACACACTCGCTCTCACACACACACACCCTCATGTGTTATGGGATTATTTTTATTTCCATATCTAATCATATCACTGTTTAGTTTGAAGTTGTAAGTCGGAAGTTTATTGACTGTATTGTATTAATTATTAATTGATATTACTGCGTAAATAAACTTTGTTTATATTACAAAGAGAAGTGTTTTGGTTTGTTTTGCATACGCCTGTGTCATGCTGACGGGATATCAGTGCTCGGATTCAAATCTTCTTTCATTGTTTTTTTCCTGAAAATTGATATTCTTTGGATGTTGATTTTCCTAAGAAAACAATCTAATATTGAGACTGTTATACTATCTGGTTATTAGTCCCTGATTTCAGGGTGGTGCCCCGTCAATGTTAATCCTTATTAATATTCTGTTGATTTTTGATAATTGATAATTATCTTTGATGATTGTTGAATTTGAATGATCAATAAGCTTGTGTTAATTTTAATTAATGTTTCATCGATGTTAACAATTAACGATTATCTTTGATAATTGTTTTTTTAAAGGATTAAAAAAGCTAACACTGATTCTCATCAATGTTCTATTGATTTTAATAATTAATAATTATCTTTGATAATTATTAATTATTGCTAATAACCAAACCCGCTCCTAAATGTAGCGCACTACATTTACTGGAGTCCCATATGAGGTATTAATGAGTTAGATTCAATTAATTAATTTAAATATTTATGAATAACTAAAGAAATAATTATTAATTATTTCTGATAGTAACACTGATCTAAACAACCAGTAAAGCCCTACATAATAATTGGTGCCCCGTGTGTGGCATCCTACGTGCCAGTTCTGTCACAGTGTGTATGCATAAGAATCCAAAGTAATAACTTGAATCATTACTTCAAAGTTTGGTTCTGTTTGACAATTTACTTCTCACAACTTGCCAAACATAAGCCAGTGTGGTGTGAAAGTGCTCTTAAGAGTGAATTAGGGGTTGGTAAATTTACAATAGTCTGCTTAAAACCTGTTGTTGTTGTTATTTAACTCCTAACGCTTTCATCTAAATGTTACAGAGGGGTGCCAAGTCACTTCATTGACATCCACCAAAGAGAGAACGCAGTGAAATTTGCACATTACATAACAGTAGACCATAAGCCACAGATCGAAGCCTCTCAACTGTGCGTTCGTGTCAGCATTATAGCAACTGTAAAACAACAAGCTATCAGAGCCACTGTGTCGCAATAATTTTTACTGCCCCAGTAAAATGAGTCACCAATCGCCCCGCGTGACTGGAGCTGAAGCTCCACAGAGGTTAGTCGGCCCAGCACTGCAAGATGTGGTCGCTGCTGTCCTCCGTCTCTCCATAGAGGAGAGAGATAACCTTAACGGCTACAAAATTAGTCGTTGTGATGAAGCATTGCAGGAACTAGTTGATTATGTTGGGAAGCCAAAGAGAACAATCCCGGACCTAGTGGGCCAAATGTTCCTTCTCCATCACCGCAGAACCCAACTGCAAACCGCAGAGCACCAGGCCCAGCTCGCCCAGCTGCAGAGCAGCTATCAAGTGGTGCAGAGGGAAAATCTCAGCCTGCACCAAGACGTTAGGTGCACCCAAGCTGAGAAAGTCCAGGCACAGGAAGATAATGCCCGGATGCAGGAGGAAAACGAAACCCTGCGCAGGCAGCTTCAAGCTGCCCAGCTAAAAGTAGAGTCAGATCAGGTAATTGCAGCTGAAACGCACAGCACAACATCTGACATAGAAGAGGGCCCCCTCTTTAGTGCTACGCGTAGAAATGTGCCCCTGAGAAACCCAGGGACACACGCTAGGAGCCGAGCTGCCCCTAGTGGTACAGTCTCTGACTTCGTCCTCCAAGACACCTTTCAAGCTCCTCCAGCGGCCCGCTGGTTGGATGCAGGTGCCCCTCCTTACAGTTGCCCTCCACAGTCAGTTTTCAGTCACGCCACCTTGCGTTTCAAACTGACTGATTCCACACCACGGAGGGGGGATGATTATTTTCAAGCCCACAACTCGAGTCCCTCGCAGGGGACATAGAACGCTTTGACCCAAGTAATCGAGATTCAAACATCGACAATAATCTTAGGGAAATTGAGCACTGCCTGGTTGACTTGCCTTATGCTTTGCCACGTGAAAAACTCAAGCTTATATGGAAGACCATGGTAAGGAGTGTCCAGAAACGCTACCGACTGGTACACGAAACCGCTACTCAGCTCTGTGTAAAGCCCTATCATTTTGAAAATTAATTAAGTGATGAGCTGTTTTCTCACAAAAGCAGTGTATTCAGCTTACTGAAGCATCTTACAAAAACACGGCCTCTTGTCTCCTCGCCAGTGTACCGCCCATAGAATGTCTATGGGACCGCCGGGTTATGTAGAAGGGTTCTGATTTAATGTAAAAATTATGTTTGGAATTTGCTCCAAGTGGTCCACTCCACAATGTGTTATGCCAAACATTCCTAAAGGCATGTGTAAAGGATTTCTATTGGAATTGATATCCTCATTTGGAACCGGTCCAAAATATCCCAATGGAAATTTTCGTGAAGGATTCCAACATAAAATAAAATTAGATATTTTAGAAAAAGTAGGACTGCCCTTGTTAAACAATCCCAAATAAGGCAATGTTAATTGAATTTCTCATAATTTGTAATCAATCAAAATTGCATCAAACAAGAATCCTGTAAGACTCAAATAAGATCAGATAAACTGGATTCCTATCTTTCTGTTTATTTTTCTGAATTTCAGTTTATCCAATATTTTATTCTCAGAAGATTCTTATTTGAGCCCTTTAGGATTCATTCCAAATTATATATTTATTCCTGTTTTGTTAGCTTTTTGACAAGAAATGATCACCAATGGGATCAAATACCCCATCAGGACACCAAAAGGAATGTCAAGAAATTGTTAAGGATTTTAAAACTCCTGTAGCTCTTTAACTGATTTCCTGTGCAGTTTCAAGACAATTTTATAATACCATGCAAGTTTTGGAACGTAAACCCTGTAGGTATTTCCATTTATCCAGTAGGATTGTATTGATTTTTAGAGGACCCTTATTTAATCCCATTAGGATCCTTTGGGTTTGGTTCCAAAATTAAGATACAAGCCTACACATATTCCTTATGGTTTTTTGGCTATAAACAGCTTATCATGATTTGTTTCACATTGAGCTATTCACCAAATTGTTCACCTCTCATTAATACACATAGGAAAACCCGTAAAAAGAAGGCCATGATAAACATTTAGCTAAAAAAAGGGAGCAGACAACATGACTAAAAATGACAATTTGTCTTGTGAGCCTTTAAGATAAAACATTTGTCTATCCTCACCAGTGTTCCATAATCTGTCTGACTACTCTACGTTACATTTGTATGAAACATGTACCCTGTGTGTCTGCCCCGAGGAATTGGTGGATCAGTTTTCAGATGACACAAAAGAAACGATCAGTTCCCTATGGATGGACTTGTCTGGAAAGATTTGAAGAAATTATTGCATCCCGTTCAGTCACTTTCAGACAGTGACTGAATGTTATATTGCTCTGTCTAAACTCATCCTCTAAACCACAAGCCAGTGGGCCCCAGACTGTTCAACTGAGGTTAGAAGAGTGAGTTTTACTGCATAACAAAAGCTTGAATGTTCAGTGAAAAAAATGCATGGAGAAATTTTACCTATGAATTTTCAAAATAATTCGGAACCCATCAGTCTATTAATTTAATAGTTATGAAAACTTAACAATATTTCTAAAATGTAATTTTGAGTATTAACACAATTCCAAAGACTCAAAACATCCAAAAGACAAAGAAACCCAGTTTCTCAGAGGACCAGTTATGCAACAGTTTTGATTACTGCTTTATTATATGATTTATTTTTTTATTTTTTTTTTTTTTTTTTTTTACAATGGGTTGTGTAACATATTAGGTACGTGAAAAAGTTTCACTTGCGATCCACACCAGACTTCCCAAGAACATTGCTAAACTAAACAGTTTTGCAGAGAGGAATGATGCAAAATTCAGCAATTACAGGAAACGTTTGGTGGAGGTTATTGCTGCCAAAGAGGGTCAATCAGTTAATAATCCAAGGGTTCACATACTTTTTCCCCTCTACACTGTGAATATTTACACATTGTGTTCAATAAAGACATGGAAACATTACACTGTGAGTGTTCTGTTTGCTGAAGCAGACTGGGTTTGCCCATATCTCGAAGATCATAGATTAATATATATATATATTTTTTTGGCAGCTGTATTAATAATCCCTCTACCTATACTGTGTAGACACAACTACAATCAGAAATACAAGATTTATGTACAAAAAAATTAAATAAAATGAAAAGGAATCAGAAATGCACACACAAACATTTTGTCCTTTTGTTTCAATTTTGTGAGACTAAACACTGGACTTGTCCCGGAGGCACATTTAATATGAAAAATCGAATTCTGACATGCCTGTGTTGAGAAACACTGTCTGCGTTTGTCCACAGTTTTTACAATCCATCATACTGCTTTCTGAAGAGGTGGTTCCAGAGAGAGACTTATAACTGTGCGGTTGGATTTTTCTTGAACAATCTCTCAACAAGCATTTGAGGAAAGTGAGAGAGATATGTTTTCCAGCTGGAGGAAACAGCAGCGTGCCTTGAGGAAGGAATGTAAATGTGATATGAAAAAAAAAACTTCTTCACCAGCATGAAAAATACAAAACACTAATTTATCCTCATTTAACCCTATTTGGTGCTTTATTTCTTGATTTCATACAAAGTAGTAGGGAAGTACTTTTAATGTCCCAAACTAGCAATCAGAATATTTACAGTTTATCAAACAAAATAAATAAATAAATAAATACTACTACTAGAATACTAATGGCATTTCTATCACAATTTGGAACCAAGAAGGATCAAATAAGATAATATTTGAAATGTATAGGCTTATTTTGTGTAAAAAGCCTTTTTTAGAAAAATTAAGAATTTACTATAATTTCTAATACTAATAGACAGTAGCCTAATATTAATGATAATATTATACAGTGGCAAGAAGTATGTGAACCCTTTGTAATTAGCTGGTTTTCTGCATTACTTGGTCATAAAATGTGATCTCATCTTCATCAAAGTCACAAATACAGACAAACACAATGTGTTTAAGCTAACAACACACAAACAATTATAATCTTTCATGTCTTTACTGAACACATCTCATTGAACATTCACAGTACTGTGGAAAAAGTAAGTGAACCCTTGGATTTAATAACTGGTCGATCCTCCTTGGGCAGCAATAACCTCAACCAAGTGTTTCCGATAGCTGCGGATTAGACCTGCACAACATTCAGAAGGAATTTTGGACCATTCTTCATTAAAGAACTGTTTCAGCTCAGTTATATTCTTAGGGTGTCTGGTGTAAACGGCTCTCTTGAGGTCATTCCACAGCATCTCTAATGGGTTAAGGTCTGGACTCTAACTCCAAAAGGTGGATTTTCTTTTTTTAAAGCCATTCTGAAGTGGATTTACTTCAATGTTTAAGTCATTGTTTTTCTGCATTACCCAAATTTTACTGAGCTTCAGCTAGCGCACAGCCACCCTGACATTATTCTGTAAGATATCTTGATTAACATGGGAATTCATTTTTCCTTTGATGATGGAAAATCAAGATGCTCCCTTCACCGTACTTCACCGTTGGGATGATGTTTTCATGTTGGTATGCGGTGCCCTTTTTATGCCATACGTAGTTCCCAAACAATTCAACTTTAGTTTCATCAGCCCACAAAACATTTTCCCAGTAGCGCTGTGGAGTGTCAAGGTGCACTTTAGCAAACTTCAGGCATGCAGCAATGTTTTTACTGGAAAGCAGCAGCTTTAATAATAATGTCCTTTCGTGATGTCCTGTCATGGACACCATGCCTGTTTAATGTTTTCCATACAGTAGACTCATGAACAGAGATGTTAACCAGTTCCAATGATTCTTTCAAATCTTTAGCTGACACTCTAGGGTTCTTTTTTACCTCACTGAACATTCTGCGGTGTGCCCTTTGAGTCATGTTGGCTGGACGGCCACTTCTAGGGAGAGTAGCCACAGTACTAAATCATCTCCATTTATAGACAATTTGTCTAACTGTGGATAGATGAGTATCTAAGCTCTTCGAGGTAACTTTGTAACCCTTTCCAGCTTTATGCAAAGCAGCAATTCTTGATCATAGACCTTCTGAGATCTCTTTTTTAAGTTAAGTTAAGTTATACTTTATTGTCCTATTGCAAGGAAATTTGTCTTGGACTAGAAAGCCGCAGTGATACGCAAAAATACCAACACAATACTAAACAGTGACAATTAATACAGTCATAAAAGTAAAGAAAAAGGAAAAAAAAAAGAAACAGGTACTCCAATCTCTATATCTTACTATTTAGAATATTAATAGATACTGGTACAAAATATTTTTTCTAATGGTTGCTTTTACACAGTGGGACTCTATAACGCTTCCCTGATGGTAATAATTGATACATTGTAGATAAAGCATAACTTGAATCAGCCACTATTCTTTGTGCATTCCTAAAAACCAACTGCTCATATATGGATTGAAGGGATATAGATTCCTTTACTCCCATAATTTTATAGCAGTTTTTACAAGATGAGCAAGAAGTGATTTTGACTGAACTGAAAGTTTCCCATACTAAGTTTGCATCCTGTAATTTAACAGACTACCCAGAACTGCCTGATAAGATAGAACCATTATCTTCTGATTCATGCCAAATAACCTAAGCCTTCTTAAAAAATACAACCGTTGCTGAAATTTAGAACAAATATTTCCAATATGAGCTTTCCAAGTGAATAAACAATCAATGACCACTCCCAATTACTTATAAGTACCCACCTGTTTAATAATGGTATCATGGATGACTACTGGACTATAATCACCTATTCCTTTCGGGTCAAATATAATTTTCTCTGTTTTCCTTACATTTACAATGAGGTGATTTACACCACACCACACCACTGCACAAAATTCCCAATTTCAGAATGGTAGTCAGATGTATCCTGGTTTCTATTTAACAAACTTAATATCGCAGTATAATCAGAGTACTTAATGATATAATTATTCTTATTGCTACTGATACAATCATTTGTATATATACTAAAGAGAACAGGAGAAATTACACAGCCCTGGGGAGCACCAGTACTGATGAATTTTGGGTTAGAAAGGGTGTTATTTACTTTCACATGTTGTGTACTGTTAGTTAAAAAAGAAAAGAACCATTTGATAATAAAAGGATTGACATTAATCTTTCTAAGTTTTCCGAGCAATACATGTGGCTGAAGTGTATTAAAAGCTGAACTAAAATCAACAAAGAGTAGATGTGCATAATCTCTAAATGTTGAAGAGTCAGATGGGTAACAGTATTAACAGCATCAGCAGTTCCTCTTCCCTCTTTGTACGCAAACGATCCATGGTCCATGTCAGCAGATGCTTCTTGTAAATAGCAAACTCAAAATGTTAGAGTGCTTTTTATAAGTCAAAGTAGCTCTAACCCACACCTCCAATCTCGTTTCATTAATTGGATGCCAGGTTTGCCAACTCCTGACTCTAATTAGCTTTTGATGACGTCATTAGCCTAGGGGTTCACATACTTTTTCCAACCTACACTGTGAATGTTTGAATTATGTATTCAGTATGTACAAGAACAATACAATAATTTGTGAGTTATTAGTTAAAACAGATTGTGTTTGTTCATTATTGTAACTTAGATGAAATCAAACCAGATTTTAAGACACATTTTTACATAAATGCAGGTAATTCCAAAGGGTTCTCATACTATTTCTTGCCACTGTATTTATCAATTATATTATTTTTTGTCTTAATTTTATGTATTGTCAATTATTTCAATTGCTAAGCATCTATACATCTTGGTAGTATTTGTTTTACTGTCTTAAATTTATGCTAATTTAAATAACAAATAGGGTAATTACAATTAAAGTGGGATACATTATGATAATTTATCTTGGGCATTGTTGTTAAAAATAGCTACATCTTCTTATGTCATGTCTTCCTCATTTAGGATAAACTTTTCACTTGGGATGCACCAATGTATTGATTGGCTACTAATATTTACCGGCCAATTATTGACCAAATTAAAAAAATCGGCATATCGGTAATAACCATGAAAACACTGATATGAAAAACAGATTAATTATGATTTACGTATAATTAATTAGTAACACACTTTGTAAAAACTCTGTGAATTCAAATACACAATCCAGAAATAATAATAGCCGCAATATCTAGAAGGTTTGGCACTCCTACGAACATGTAATACTTAATTTGTATTCTTGTTCTCACATTAATGCAGACAAAATGCCATAAATGGATGTGAGATTTGTGAAAACAGCACTTACCAATAAGCTAAATATTAAGGGAAACCATTCAAAATGCTTTGAAACTTTGACTTCTGAGACATCCATTGTTCAATGAAAATAATTTATTATTAGAACAGTGAAAAAGCTTTTGTACCACTTTGTACAGTTTTTAAGCATTTCTAAGTAAAACAGTGATCTGATGACAAAATAATATTAGTTGCAAAATATCGTTATCGTTATCAGCCTATAGTTTTTTTTGTTCAAATCGGTATCATATCAGCCAAAAATGTTTATAACGGTGCATCCCTACGTTTTAGTTAGATTTTTTTTATTTATTTATTTTTTGGATTTTCTCCCCTTTTCTCCCCAATTTGGAATGCCCAATTCCCAATGCGCTCTAATTCCTCATGGTGGCATAGTGACTGGCCTCAATCCGGGTGGCGGAGGATGAATCTCATTTGCCTCCGCGTCTGAGCCCGTCAATCCACGCATCTTCTCACGTGGCTTGTTGAGCGTGTTACCGCGGAGACGTAGCATGCGTAGAGGCTTCACGCAATTCTCCGCGGCATCCACGCACAACTCACCACGCGCCCCACCGAGAGCGAGAACCACATTATAGCAACCACGAGGAGGTTAACCCAGCATTACTCTACCCATCCTAGCAACTGGGCCAATTGGTTGCTTAGGAAGCCTGACTGGAGTCACTCAGCACGCCCTGGATTCAAACTTGCCACTCCAGGTGTGGTAGTTAGCGTCTTTACTCGCTGAGCTACCCAGGCCCCCCATCCCTACTTTTTAGTAATGATTTTTAATATGATTAAGATGATGTTTAAGCTTTAAGGGTCCCACTTTACCCGTTGTCCCACTTTACCATTAAACACCTCACCCTACATAATATTTCAATAATTTTTACAAACAAAGGCTTTGATAGTATATAGGAGATAAGGGGTGAGAAGGTAGGTTTAGCCACTATTTGTGTTGTAATATGAAGTCATTTGTTGGTAAACATAATGTCATTAAACTCGACTTCTTCCATGTGTTATGAAAGTGGATTTATACTATGTATCTGTTGCCAAGACCTAAAAACCATGTTTTCAGAAAGTGACAAAATAACTCTGATCCATTCAGAGCAGCCTCAGAAAGTCCAGGCCTTAATGTCAATCCTTCCTGACCAGTGAGAAGGTTCTCCCAAAGCACAACGCCATTACTATTTTCCCCCGGTTTAAAAATAGCATGTCCATTAGCTGAAGAGTGTGTGCAAGACCTTCTTAAAATTCACCATTTCTAACACTCACTGCTCCAGGGGCTTAGAACAACATTTCCCCACCCAGATTACACAGTGTGTCTTATGTGTGGTCATTCATGCTGGCAGGGTTTGGAAAGGGATCAGATTTACTCAACCTTAATTAATTCTTCCGTCGCATCATGGATGGATGAGCCAGACACTTATTGAATCTTTGGCTCATCACCTGAACCCCCACCCCATACATCCATTTTTCCATGGCCTGTTAGATTAAGGGTTATATAGATAAAATAAATTGTATATACTGGATCTATAGATATAGATTAATATATGTAGTGACATTTCAGTTTTTGCAATTATATAACCTTTTATTTTTTATTTCAATTAACAAACAATTTTCATTTGGTTTTCATTTCAGGTTTCGTTAACAATAATAACACTGGTTAGATGGTCTGTGTTTCAAATTTGGAGAGCTATAATGATGTACACTTATATAGATACTAGGGTTTGCATGATTACTGTTTTTTATTAGTCGACCAGTCAAGCCCATTAGTCGAGTCGAATTTGACTAGTCATGACATGATTCCCCCCAATGTTCGAATGGTTTTGGGCGGTCACAGAATGTAGTGTGCTGACGACAATAGGGATGCATTTCATCCTGTGGACTATTTTTCCTGCATTTTTCTGGTGACAGCATATAGGCATTTTCTTATAACAAATTGTATGTCTCAGAATAAATATTATTTATATTATAAATATAATAATGTTTGTAATATAATTTTTTTTTAAAATGGGAAATGTCATTAGTTATTAATATACTGTATATGTATTTAATTATAATGTGTGATTTATATAACTGATACTACTAGAGTTTCCTTAAGTTTCCTGGTTATTTATCTATTCAAATTCTAAGTATATGAGTTCCAAACTTACTGTAACAGGGTTGAAATAATGTAGCACTTTAGTGTTCAAATAATGCTGCTCTGTAGGGTTAGACTTAAAGTTGGTAACGCCACATATGTAGGAATGGTGGTAAAAGTTTAAGAATCTGCCACTGAATAAATCATATCTGTTGACCACTACTCTGAATATTGGAGTTGATGCATCCACTTATGGTGGTTATCAATGTCTATAGTGGTTACAATGCAGCTACTTTGGGCCTAAGTATTTCTCAGAAATATAGTAATAACCTTTTTCAAATGAATGATAAAATAAAACAAACAAGAAAATAATTTTCCTGAAGTTTTTTAGGCACAAATGGCACAGTTTTCTGAAAATTACCTATAAACTTTTTAATCAAGCCTTGCACCCCAAGATTGGAGTATTGTAATCACATTAGAAATGTAAAAAAATCAAAGTTTACAGAGTCTATAGCATATAGAGTATGAGAGTGTAAGCAAGGGTTAAGCTTCAGTCTGGATCAAACTTGTGCATTAGGCTTTCCATTGATATGAATAAACATTTTATTTGAAATGCGTCTGTTTGCCTCTTTTTTTAGTCTCGGGATTCCAACAATGAAGGTTACCTGGAAAAGCATTTTACTATTGTAAGGCTCCAAGTCACTAAACTGCTGTATGGCTTACCTTTTAAAAATCTACTTGTTATTGTGGTATCAAAAATGTGGCCCCTAATCCAGTCAGCAAACTATGGCACTGTAAAAAGTGGTAACCTGCAATTGGTATCTTAAGGAGCTATTTGAAAACAGTCTCATGAGAATTTGTAATAATTCATACAATATTGCGAAATCGTATGACTTGCCTTCTACGAATACATACAAATTATATTTAAATGCACAACAACCACGTACACAACAGTGATTTTCCTATTAAAATAAGTTTTAGGGTTTGTTTACAGTATTACACTTTATGGTTATGGTTAGGTTTAGGTTTGGGTTAGGGCTTATACTTATGATAAATTGCCAGAACGCTATTTCAAAACACAGCTGTTTCACTTTTTTCCATGCTACACAACAGGTCGTACATTTCGTATGAGCCAACTCGTACCATTTCTAACAACTTCACCATTTTCAGGACTCGTATCCCCACTCGTTCACCAATTATTCTTAAGACTTGTCATGAGATTGAGTTAGCTACAATAGGTATTCAACCAGAATAGGGTTTCTAACACCGCAATCACTGCGTGAATAAGTAATTAGCAGCTGTAACTAATATCTATGAAGCAGCAGTTTTAATTTATTGAAAAAGGCTGACATTCTAGCACTTTTTCCTATATATTAATTCATGAGCTAAGCTATAAATTTAATGCTGCCTTAAAAATGTTCATAGTTAGATCGCCTTCTACACATCAAAATGTTTTTTTTTAACATTTTGATGTGTAGAAGACGATCTAATAATAAAATACAATACAAATAATAATATAAAAAATGTTAATCATAATAACTCACTGTCTTCACACTAAATGTTTGCGCCCCCTGGAGGTGATTTTGCGAATGAGCATCACGTGAGAATTTAAAGTTTTACACTCATAATAAGGCTCATTCTGGTTGAGTACCTACTGTATTTCTACCTGACCTAACCCTAGTATTGTACCTAAAGTACCCAGGTTAATTCAGACATGTTAAATAATATTATTTTTTTGTTTTGTCTTGAATAAAACCAGATAATGTATATGTCACGGCATGATGCATATTTTTAGGTTACTATTTTTGTCCAGTGTACAAAACATTATTCAACCTAACTAAATCAACCTGACTACTACAGGTTACACCAACAAAAGTCATTTATAAAGTAATCAATTAGAAATATAATTAGAAAGATAACAATTGCATGTTACCACTTTTTACAGTATAAAAGCCATCAAATCATATACAGTGGGGTCCGAAAGTCTGAGACCACACTGAAAATCTGTATTTTTGAAAATGTAACGTTATGACATAAAATGAATACAAAATATGTAATTCTACATCTTCTACATTCTACTGTATTTCTAGGACACTAATCAAATGCGCGACATTGTCCATGTGTACAAAAGGTCAGATTTCCTTGCTTCCACTGAGGCACACAAGATGCTCTTTGGGCAAATCATATTATTCTTTTTCAATTCAACTTTTCATTTCACATTTAAAATGCAAAATAGACACAATTTCATGAGTGGTCTCATAAAACTCTCTATCACCCATAAATTGTATCACTTATTAAGCATCTTGCTTTTACGTTTGAAGGACACGCTTGTTTATTGTGTCTTCAAATATGATCAGAAATTGAATAAAACTTAAAGGTATAAGAATGGGTTCCAGCCATTTTTATCCCTAGTGTCTTTTAGCGCACCAATTCACAAGTATCTCGGGAACATAATTGAATTTGTGCCCGTTAATATGTGCTATTCATTTCACAGAGAAGGGGGCTCTATTATTTACTTAGCTGGAATAACACTTCAGCTCAGATGGACGGTGTGGCCTGCTTCTTCGTGTTATTTTAACAAAGTTCTGCTGCCATGGGCCGAGCGGGGGCTCAGGTTATGTGAGAGGCACTGTCTCCTTTCCAAGTGAAGCTTAGTTGCCTTTCCTCAGGGCCCCCGCGCCAGGATCTCATGCTTTGCTTGGCAGTTACTGGTGCAGTCAACTGGTGTGCACATTTCAGAGCGGAGTCTGCGACCTTAGGCTCTTTTCAGTGGACGGGATGGTGAGGTGTGGTGGCAAGATTGTTAAGAGGGCGATTCCTTAACACAAAAACACCTTCAACTGTAGTTTGCAAGTGTTCAGGGTGCCTGGGAAAAGACCTCTTCTGTTCAGGTCTTTCGTCTCCTTTCTTGTAAACAAAGAGGGAAGAATGTTAGATGAGAGCATAAAACAGAAAAAAAATCTGAACAGAAAATAAAATAAAAAAATAGGTATCGCACACTTAAAAGACAATGTTGCAACAGAAAAATTGGGCATCACACAACCAGTCCCCAAATTACTGAGGATCACACACTACCCAGCTGTCAAGTCGATCTGAACAAATTTATGCAGAAATTCACACCCTCCCATTCAAGAGGATGCATGTCACTCAGATATAAACTAACATGGATGTATTGGAGTTGGCTGCCGTTGTTGTTGCTGCCATTCTTTGTTCTGATTTGCAAAAAAAAAAAAAAAAAGGAAGAAGCGGGTCAAGGGCATTTGGGTGCGGTCTTAGGTGGGAAGATGAGCAAAGTTTGGCACCTAGAGTCTGCAGTGCGAGTTGGACATGAGGTATGCTGTTTACGATTTACAGTATTTCTGGTGGGCGTAAAACAGGTAAAAATATCCCATAGACTAGCACTGAAGTAGGGGCTGAGCTATATCTAGAAACTTGAGAATGGACATTTTTGACTTGGGCCAGTAAGCAACGTCCTAAGACCCACTCACAACACCCTAGAAACCCCTAGCTACACCAGAGAACACCCTAGCAACCGCATAGCAATATGCTTACACCCACTCAAGACATCTTATGAACTTAACAGCAATACCCTGGTAGCTACACAAAGCACCCTAGCATTGTAGTGGCAAAGTTTGTGCGGGTAAGCACCACTCGGATCTTCTTCAGAAATGAAAAAAATCATATTTGTTTTCCCATTGTAAGCCTATGCTTTTGAGAAATGTAAACTTGAGGTTACATTTAATGAAAGGTCTCAGGTTGACTGATTATTGGTCATTTTATCATCATATGCAAAAAAGGATATTACTCATGAAACAATGAACAATGAATAAAATCAATTCATAAAATTTAAAAATTTTGTGTTAATTCACAGCATTGATAGCCATATGCTGATCTCTAAACGGGTACATCAAATCATTTCAGTGCCCTACATTCTGTTCAGCAGAGGGTTACAGTCCAGTTGGATTTAGAAAAATGGAGCATGGTTAAAATTCTTCAACTGTTCCATCCTCAATTTATAGCTGTAGAAACAGCTCTGTTATGAGCATATGGCCTGCAGCTGTCCTCAAATAACCAAAAAAATCAACCCACAAACACCTGCACAGGGCAAACGCACAAGAAACACAATCTTTTAAACATACTGAGATGTGTTATGACAACAGTAACCATAACATGTTTGAATACATAGGGGTCAGTACCTGTGCCTATCCATAACCAACAAATCTATCTGTCACATCACCTTTAATTAATCACCAAATTAACGTGACAACATAGTTACAATATGGTAGTACTGTAAATATAAATCTATCTATGTATTTCTTGTATTTACTCACACAGGCCTCTTATGTTCTATAGAGTATTACTATAATGCAAATGGTGTGAAAAGGACCGCCCACTTTTTCAGCTGACTTGGTTCCGTTTTCCATGTTTTTCCCATTCATTTTCTCAATAGGGATTTCAAAGAATTCTTCAATGAAGAGTTGTAAACCTTGAAATATTAATATATCAATAGATATCAATATCAGTATAAATCACAACATCACAAACTTTGATTTGATGCTAAAATGTATATAAAAATCTGTTATAACTATTATAGCCATTAATTATATGTATAACAACAATATAATTTAAGTCTATTACAAAATATTCAGATATACATAATATTGTACTTTTAGAGTGTAAAGCTGGCATCACACTAACAGACCAAAACAACCCGATTTTGGCAGAGGTCACTCTCTAAAGCACTGTCACATGGAGCCTGCTGAAAATAACAACAGTTAAAATAGATTAATTTGGGGTGTGATTCATGGAGTCCTTTACCTTGTGGACGTGTGTAATTGTGTATTTATCCCCTCGAGGCTTGCCGGACAATGCGTATTTCCATTTGCACCTTTCAGTAAGAGTAAAGAGTAAAGATAAAAGTGCCTGCACTTTCTAATATTATTAGTCATTTTAGTGTAGAAGAACCTCAGGAAAAATGCTTGGTGACAGAATCAAAATAGATTAAAATCAGTGTTTGTGATGATATGCAGCTGAGTGTGATAGCTGATGAAAATGTTCAAATCAGTATGACACCTTCAGCCAGTTGTTGGAATCTCTGGAACAAGCTGTTCTTGAACTCCCGGCCCTGATCATGGTGGAGCTTTTGAGGGTACCCGAGGCGTGGAATAAAATCATAGAATATCTTCTCCGCTGCAGTCTTGCCTGACTTGTCTGATGTATGCATAACTTCCTTTTCTCTGTTCAAGATGAAGGTAATCAATAGAGAGAAGCTCAAAGGGGACACTAGTGGTGATGGAGCCCATTGGTGCTTTCTCTGGGACAGTGGGTCTCTTTTGTGTAATGCGTGGGCACTGACGGATGACACAGTCTTCGATTTCACGCTGCATGAATAGCAATGAAAGGCCATTAAAACCTCTGCCTTGCCAGGTGGATGAATTTGTCAGCACCGACATGTCCTATTTCATCAGGCAGGTGTTTGAGCACAACTGACTTGAGTGAAGTGCCATTACTAGTCACTTGTGTTATCCTGTCTGTCTGTACAGAATCCCTTTGTCAAGTCTAAGTCTGTTCCATTCATGCATTAGTTGTTGTGTGTTCAGTCCATTTTGTCTCTTTTCTTTGTCATTAGGATTCCAGCCCCTCTTTTTGGGTGTTATATTTTCACAGATAGAGTCATCTTCTTTTAGAGCAGTTTTAATGTCTTCTTTGCTGAACATGGGTGTGCTGTTAGGAAGTAAGTCGTCATCACTTAAATTCAACTGGATGGCTGCTACCAATGGCGGCATGGTCTCAAAGTATTCACTGATGTGGTCCTGAAGCTTAATGGGATACCGTAACAGGGTGTCAGGAATGGGATGGAAGTAACAATTCTTCTCAGCAGGCATGTGCGTCCTAGAGCCATATGCGAAAACACGTTACAAGTTTATCTCTTTGTTCCTGATAGAGCCCCAGGATCTTTGTTAGATGCGTCAGTGTGAAGGACACAAGGCAAATTAAAGTCTTGGTAGGGTACAATGAGAGAGCTGGTCAATATATTGACAAGATGGGTGACAATGGCACTATGTTCGTGGGTCCACTGGACTGGTGTCTTGGATGGCAAGTCTTGGATTTGCACTTTTCTTTGTGGACCATTTCTTAACTGGTCTCTCACTAGACTCTGCAGCACTTTCATGGAGCTTAATGAGGGGGTGGCTATTCTAGAAAAGTCCTGAATAAAGGAGTGATAGTAGCCCAAGAAACCAAGCAGAGCTCTAACATCACCAACATTCTTTGGTTCTCTCTCCTTTAACTGCAGGACAGCTTCCAAGTCCTTGGGATCTACCTGTCACCAGGTGGTCTACATATATTACTTGATGCTTGAATAGTTCACACTTCTTTGGGTGTAATTTGACACAATGTTCTCTTAAGTGGCAAAACACTCTTCTCAAATCTGTAACGTGATCGTGAAACGTTATTGAAATTCAAAGTACACGATCTAGTTAAGGAGAACAACATTCGACCCTCAGACCATCCCAGCCGTGGTGTTGGAAAGGCCAAAGGGAAAACGGATCAACTAAGTTGGGGACAGCTCTAAACCCTCAGGGCAATGATTCTCTGGACTAGGCTGAAATGCATTGTACATCTGCTTGGCCAACCCCAAATTCGGCATTGAACTTCATGGATCTTTCATGCAGGGATGACACCTTTCTTGCCAAGGCTTAAATTACACAGGGTTGTCTCAGCAGGTGTCATAGTCTGGAGAGTATAGACCAGTGATTCTACTATGCTCTCATTGACACTCAAAGCTTCTTTAAGTATAGCAGTAACATCAACATAATCACCTTGATCAGTGTTTCCTTTGATAATCGCTGCAATGACATTACTACCTAGAAGGGGATAGTTATAGTTTTGACTGGAGGAAGTTGCACTCTGATAGTCATGTGTCCATGATGCTGACTTGAGATCTGAAAGTCAGTCTCTACCCATCCATCAAGTGGTAGCTGAGTATTATTAGCAGCAGTAATTTCAAGGGGATGATCAGTGAACAGGGATTCAAGTGGCTGTATTTTGATGTGGAGTGATGCTTTTTCAATCCACGATCTGCTCACCATCATTACTTGGGCACCTGAATCAAGCAGCATCTGAAGAGGCACACCATTAATAGAACAGGAGACCATACATCGCTTACCGATCAGTTGAGCTTTTCTTTTCTTTGGGTTTGGCCGAGACTGTTGGTTTGACTGTGAGAGATTGGCCGTTTTATCCTTTTCTCTGGGCTCATCACTGCTCAAGGTTACTGGCTGCCCCTCTCCAGCGACCCATTCCTGTTTCCCGACAGCTTCTGTTGTAGACAGCCAATGGCGCGATGTCCTGCCTGACCACAAACAAAACAGTGGGGACAGTTCATTTTGTTCTTTTGTACACTGAGGGCATTTACTTCTTGTTTCAGTTAGCAGTGGCTGAGGATGACTTGTATGTGTGCTTAAGTCTCTCAGCTTCACAGTCTCAGTGGGCTTGGACATCTGGTCTAGATGTTTTGTCAGTGAAGACACTTGTTCTGTTAGTTCTTTGATAGTATCACGGTTAGCCTGTAACTCAGAGTCAACTTTGGTCTGTGCATTTAGTTCGCAACTGGGTGTACTGTAAATGCAGCTCAACATGCCAGTTGTGAACTAAATGCACAGACCTCTCTTCCTCTGCTGCTGATTTAGTTATTTGTTCCAAAAGAAAGTAATCACTAACCTGCAAGTCTGAGAGGAAGGGTTTAAGGTCACGTCTAACATGGCTGTTTCTCTCATTAATCCCTTGGTAAACTGTGTGAAGCAAAATGCCCTGAACCAGCTAATAGCTAAAGTCTGCACCAGGTTGTTGTGACTCCAAAAGAACTCGCTGCTTTAGACCCATTACTCGATAAAGAAACTGCTGTTGGCTTTCTTTGTCATTCTGTCTAGCATTGGTTAATTCTTGAAAGAGTTCAGTTAAGTTTTTGTCTCATATGTGAGAGCACAAGCATCTCTTTAACCCATCAACAGTAAGGTCATCCTTATTGACTAACATCTCTCTGAATATACTAGGTTTTGTTATCTTAAGGACAGTTCTGATAATCTCAGACTCACTGAAATCCTCTTGTAAACCTCATCAATTTGCTTACAGAGACAGTTAAATGACATGCCAGAACCTGCATCAAATATCTGACCACCATGTAACTTAAATTCTCTTCGTGGCAACAGAGATGCAACATCAGTCACTCTTATCACCTGGTCATTAGAGTTTGAGGAAGAACTTGTCCTACCCAGTGCAGTACCATTCTCTAGATGATGCTTAGTACAGCAGCCTTCCTTGAAGCTTTGGGCACAGGATCTTGTCGTCACAGTGATTACTTCCCAAGCTCGGTGATGAGAAATACCGGATGAGGCCTCCAACTGTTACCGGTTTCTGGTCTTGGGGATATCTGAGCCAGCAGAAAGTGATCCACAGGCTGTGGAGTGAACTATTGCTTTTAATACCTCGCACAATATATCATTGTTAAAAATCAGTTTCTCTATGGAAAAAATAAACAGGTTTGTTTACTTACAGAACTATGATTACAGTAATGTTTGAAAACATGGTTTCTGAAAATCTGAAGTGTGTACTTTTAAGATAACTGATTATATTTCGTCATTCATTTGTGGGTCCATTTCCCCATATAGTTCATAAGCATCTTAGGTATGATTGTGACAAGCTTCATAGTGCATTAGAAGTGATCTTCAAAAACAGTGCATAATAATACAGTGTTTGTAGGCAGCGCAAACCTCATCTTCAGAGGTTCGTTTTTCCTATTTTCCCCAAGTAAATGAAAGCTATATTGTGGTGTCATTGTTTGTTCTCTCCCTTTATTGATGCAAGCGTTCTGTCATCTTGATTCAGTTCCACATCCACACATTGAATTTTTCTGGCTGATTGTTTTTCCCACTAAGAGCTGAGGGATGATCTATCCCGTTTATCTGTTTCCTGCTTCCTTTTTCTTTCTTTGAGAGTTCATACTGTGTCTGTATGAATGACTCTGTGTAATGTCAAGCCAAATCAGTCATTAATGAACTATTTGTAGATTAATGAAGATTTTGTAGAGATTTTGGGCTTTATGTATGGATTTTTACAGCATTGTAACAACATTTTAATATATTCTTCCTAACTCTAATCAGACTTGCCAAAATAGCTTGGTAATCCAGTCTGGATCTGAGGTTATTTCCATAATGGGCTAAACCATTCAAATAATGTTTAAAAAAAATAAAATTAAAATAAATACACCAAACACCAGATCACTGTTAGTTCCCAGTTACTGCTTTCTTAAAACAATACTCATATAGATTTGTATAAGGCAGAGGACATGTCAGTGGTGATTGCCTGTGCAAATTTTGTTCGAAATTACATCACACCCGTTCTTTCTTCTGTGACGCTAGAAGTATATTGGTGATTCAAGTATTTTGGTTTGATTCAGGTTTGATGTAAAAAGGGCACAACGTTTTTTGTTTCATTGAAATAATGGGTTTCCTGCACCTTGACCAGTACAACAGAATCTTCAGAAATGATCCCACAAAGAGCAAATTAGTCACAATCAAATTCCTCCACACCACACAGCTGCAAAATCCATCAGCTCTATGCAGACTTTTTTTACTCATTTATTTTGAGTGGGAAAGTTCATTTTATCATCTTGCCATGCACAGAGAGAGAGAGAGCGAGAGAGAGAGAGAGAGAGAGGAAATGTGGTAATGGGGATGTCAAAGTCCAGCCTTGATCAACATCCCAAAAACACCTTTCATTAATAAAATCCACTCACACTTCTAGATGCAAAATTCTCTATATGATCTAGCTTGTTTGCACATTATCAACACAGTCCAAGAATGTGTTTTCCATTTTCTGTTTTTATACGTGAGTGATTACAGAAATCGTCCTGGTTACTTGCGTAACCTCCGTTCCCTGTTGGAGGGAACGAGACGTTGTGTCGATGTAGTGACACTAGGGGTCACTCTTGGGAGCCCGAGACACCTCTGGTCTTTGATAAAAGGCCAGTGAAAATTGGCGAGTGGTATTTGCATACCACTCCCTCGGACATACGTGTATAAAAGGAGCTGGTATGCAACCACTCATTCAGGTTTTGTGTTGAGGAGCTGAGACAAGGTCCCGGCCATTTCAGCGGGTAGTTCAGCGTTGTGGCAGGAGGGACACAACGTCTCGTTCCCTCCATCAGGGAACGGAGGTTACGCAAGTAACCAGGATGTTCCCTATCTGTCACTCACTCGACGTTGTGTCGATGTAGTGACACTAGGGGTCCCTATACAAAACTGGCTGAACTGTGTTACGTGAACTGGCGGTGTGTGACGGGGAGACCACTGTGTGCCTCATAGCCAGCGCACCAGGCCAACACGTGACCTCCCCCAACACTGTTATGAGTGTTGAACAGCCCTTTGTGGACAAGTTGACTACCCAAAAGATAGAGATGGGCTTGCCCAGACATGGCCTCTTATCCCCTTTTTTACCTCTCCCCAAAAAAAGGGAATTAACCGACTGGGGCCACTAGGTCTAGTCAGGGGGGTGTCTCCCAAGGTGAAGACACCGCAGAGACCACACCCCACCCGGGGGGGGGGGGGGGTTGTATAAGTGGAAATATGTCACATGGTCTTGCCGAGCTATGTTGGAAGTATGCCATGTGGGGAAGTCCCATGGTAGGTCCTACCCTACGGGGGAGGAGTTACTACAAGCATGGTGACTGGGGCAGAGGGGCCTCTGCCCATGGAAGATGCAGTTTGCCAAACGGGAAACGAATTAGCGGAAGATATACGTCGCATGGGGTTACCTACGGGGAACTACCACATGTGAAGCACTTACCCCAGTACAGGGCTAAGTTAGCACGTGTACTGAGCTGGCAGCGAGTTTCTCCGCAAGCTCGTCTGCCACAGGGCTCGGAGGAAATCAACCAGGGAACACAGTTTGTGAACACTACTGAGAGTTAACGGTGCACATCTTCAGCTCAGGGGAGGTGAAAGGCACTATGCGCAAGAGATACACCCGGCCGGCTGTCCTGGAATTACCTGCTTGTGTGCGCCACAGCATGGGACGAAACTGGTTCCACCCGGAGATTGTAGAACCTCGCAAAGGTGTTGGGTGTTGCCCAGCCCACTGCTCTGCAAAAGTCTGTTAGAGAGGCGCCACTGGTCAAGGCCCAGGAAGCCACTACACCCCTGGTAGAATGGGCTCGAAGCCCTACCGGGGGCGACACATCCTGGGCGTGATATGCCATTCTTATTGCGTCAATGAGCCAGTGGTGATCCTCTGCTTGGAGACAGCGCTTCCTTTCCGCTGTCCACCAAAGCAGACAAAGAGCTGCTCAGAGACTCTAAAGCTCTGTGTGCGATCCAAATATATGCGTACAGTGTGCACCGGACACAGCAACGTCAGGACTGGGTCTGCCTCCTCCTGGGGCAGCGCTTGCAGGTTCACCACCTGGTCCCTAAAAGGGGTCGTGGGAACCTTGGGCACATAGCCCGGTCGGGGTCTCAGGATCACGTGAGAGTAGCCTGGACTGAACTCCAGGCACGTTTCGCTGACAGAGAACTCTTGCAGGTCTCCTACCCTCTTGATGGAAGTGAGCGCAGTCAGGAGGGCAGTCTTCAAAGAAAGTGCCTTAAGCTCAGCTGACTGCAAGGGCTCAAAGGGGGTTCTCTGGAAGAACACTACTTAGCAAACAGACGCCACTTAAAGGCATAGAGGCCCCTCGTAGGGGACCCTAGCCTGAGAGATCGTGTCAACCACCGCTTAAGTTTTCTGCATCCCTTCCAGGGGTCAGACATGGAGATTCCAGAGGTCTGGTCACGGGTGCCAGATGGTGCCCTGTCCCTGAGAAAGAAGGTCCTTCCTCAGGGGAATTTGCTGGGGGGGGGGGGTGTCTGTGCAAGGGTCTGTGCAAGTAGGCTCACTGGGGGAAACGCATATTTGCGAAGTCCAGGGGGCCAGCTGTGTGCCAGCGCGTCTCTACTGAGAGGTGCCTTGGTCAGGGCGTACCAGAGCAGGCAGTGGGAGGATTCTTGGGAGGCGAACAGGTCTACCTGTGCCTGTCCGAATCGACTCCAGATCAGCTGGACTACCTGAGGGTGGAGTCTCCACTCTCCCCTGAGGGTAAGCTGCCATGACAGCGCGTCCGCTGCAGTGTTGAGGTCGCCCGGGATGTGAGTGGCTCGCAGCGACTTGAGGTGCTGCTGACTCCAGAGGAGGAGATGGCGGGCGAGTTGTGACATACAACGGGAGCGCAGACCGCCTTGACGGTTGACATATGCTACTGTTGCCGTGTTGTCTGTCTGAACTAACATGTGCTTGCCCTGGATCAATGGCCGGAACCTCCACAGGGCAAGCAGAATTGCCAGCAACTTGAGGCAGTTGATGTGCCAATGCAGCCGCGGGCCCGTCCATAAGCCGGCGGCTGTGTGCCCATTGCAAACATCACCCCAGCCCGTTTTGGAGGCATCTGTCATAACCACGACGCACCTGGAGACTTGCTCTAGGGGAACGCCTGCCCGTAGAAACATGAGGTCGGTCCAAGGGCTGAAGAGGCGGTGACAGATCGGCGTGATGGCCACGCGATGTGTCCCGTGGCACCATGCCCATCTCGGGACTCGAGTCTGAAGCCAGTGCTGGAGCGGACTCATATGCATCAACCCGAGCAGGGTGGCCACCGCTGAGGATGCCATATGACCCAGGAGCCTCTGAAAGAGTTTTCAAACAGGTCAGCACTGACTATGCATGCTCGTTCGTGAGGTGCGCCGTCAGTGAGGCTGAGTCCAACTCCAAACCGAGAAAAGAGATGCTCTGAACCGGGAGGAGCTTGCTCTTTTCCCAGTTGACCCGAAGCCCTAGTCGGCAGAGGTGTGAGAGCACCAGGTCCCTGTATGCACACAACATATCCCGAGAGTGAGCTAGGATTAGCCAATCATTGAGATAGTTGAGAATGCGAATGCCTACTTCCCTTAATGGGGCAAGAGCTGCCTCTGCGACCTTTGTGAAGATGCAAGGGGACAAGGACAGACCGAAAGGGAGGACCTTGTACTGATACACCCGACCCTCGAATGCAAACTGCAGGAAGGGTCTGTGTCAAGGTAGAAATTGGGCATGCGGCAAAATTAAATGAAAAGACAACCAAAGATTCTCCTCCCGGCCCTCCACCGGGGGATGGAGTGGTCTGCTTACCAGCTCCAAGGTGGGTTTCATCGTCCCTGGGTCATCTGCCTCAGGGGCGCTTCGAAGCCTTCCTTGGGTTCTTGGCGGCCAGCCATGAGACGGGTGGCGTCTGCTTCCTGCGGTGGGCTCCACGCCGGGGCCGGGCCAAAGGGGCGGGCTGCAGCGGAGCCGGTGCAGTCACCACAGGGGGACGCCCTTGGCGATGAGCAGGCAGGGTGTGGGATCTTGAGCCGCACCGGGGCAGGATGTGCCAGATAGCCTCCATCTGCTGCTTCACCATTGAGAACTGCTGGGCAAAGTCCTCAATGGTGTCGCCGAATAGGCCAACCTGGGAAATGGGGGCAGCAAGGAACCTTGCCTTGTTGGCCTCACCCATCTTGACCAGGTTGAGCCAAAGATGGCGCTCCTGGACCACTAAGGTGGACATCGCCTGCCCGAGAGACTGCGCCGTGACCTTCGTCACCCAGAGAGCGAGGTTGGTTGCCGAGTGCAGCTCCTGCATCAAATCTGGGGCAGAACTACCCTCGTGCAGTTCCTTTAGTGCTTTGGCTTGGTGGACTTGCAGGAGAGCCATGGCGTGCAGGGGAGAGCGGAGGGTTCCACTCTAGCCCGATGCTCGCGGCTGCCCGGGAAAGCATGTCTGTCATTTCCGCATCATCCTGTGACTGGGCAACCGTACCTGAGGGGGGGAGCCCAGCTGAGGCTTCTGCGTCAGACTGGACGAGCCCGCTCTCCGATGCTGCGCTTGAGAGCTCATCAGTTCGTGGGCTCCGAACAAGAGGTCGAACTCGCCGTGAGACGAGCCGGTGGACTCATTTGGAAGCCCGATCGGGGCAGATGAGAGTGCTGGGGAATGGGAGGTCCATGGGGGGACACGCCTCAGCCTGCTCCATACCATGTCACAGTCAAACCTCAGCCTGCTCCATGCCATGTCACAGCCACATCTGAGTCTGCTCCATGCCATGTCACAGCAATGCCTCAGCTGGCTCCATACCATGTCACAGCCAAACCACAGCCTGCTCCACGCCATGTCACAGCCACGTCTGAGTCTGCTCCATGTCATGTCACAGCCACGTCTGAGTCTGTTCCATGCGATGTCACAGTCAAATCTGAGTCGGCTCCATGGCGTGCCACAGTCCAGCCTTCCACGACTCATTGCTTGAAGGCCTTCATGGCCTTTGTCTCCAAGTTGAATTATCTGCCACTGATATCGGTGCGAAGGGCCATGAAGACCCTTCCCCACAAATTGTCTGTGTCCTTGCCTGCCACAGCCAATGAGCCGACACCCACACCTGCCACAGCCAATGAGCCGATGCCCACACCTGCCATGACCAACGAGCCGACACCCATGCCTGCCACGGCCAAGGAGCTAGAAGCTTCATCCGTCCCAGAGCCAGCGTTGCCAGCCTTGTCCGTCCCAGAGCCAGCATTGCAGCCTCGTCCGTCCCAGAGCCCACATTACCTATGTTGGCCTCCTGGAGGAGGAGGAGGAGGAGAAAGGCTTTTGTTTCCAGGTCTCTGCCCGTGTACACGACAACAGAGGTCGTCTCCATGTCTCAGCCCAGGTTCACAACCACAGAGGTCGTCTCCAAGTCTCTGCCCATATACACGACCACGGAGGTTGTTTCCAAGTCTCTGCCCATGTACACGACCACGGAGGTCATTTCCAAGTCTCAGCCCAGGTTCACAACCACAGAGGTTGTCTCCGAGTCTCTGCCCATGTACACGACCATGGAGGTTGTTCCTGAGTCTCAGTCCACGCCCATGACCACAGAGGTCATTTCTAAGTCTCAGTCCATGCCCACAACCACAGAGGTCATACCCGAGCCTTCCACGGCTCCGCCCCTCGAGCTTCCCATGGCTCCACCTTCCACAGCTCCGCCCCTCAAGCCTCCCATGGCTCCGCCTTCTACGGCTTCACCCCTCAAGCCTGCCACGGCTCCGCCTTCCACAGCTTCACCCTTTGAGCATGCCACGGCTCCAGTCTCTAGTCTGTGGCTGCCTCCCTGGCCTCCTAACCCTATCTTGACCCTGTGGTCACCACCCAGGCCTCCTGATCCTGTTTCAGCCCTGTGGCCGACAACCAGGCCTCCTGATCCAGTCCCTACCCTGAGGTGGTCTTCTGGGTCTCCTGGTTGTTCACCTGATCTGCTCTGGTCTTCTGAGTCTCCTGGCCATCCGCCTGATCTGCTGTGGTCTTCTGAGTCTCCTGAGCGTTCGCCTGATTTGCTCTGGTCTCCTGGGTCTCCTGGCCATCCACCTGATCTGCTCTGGTCTTCTGGGTCTCCTTACCATCTGCCTGATCTGCTCTGGTTTCCCTGGTCTCATGGCTGCCCGCCTGATCTGCACTGGTCTCCTTGATCTCTCGGCCATCCACCTGATCTGCTCTGGTCTCCCTGGTCTCCCAGTCTTCCGCCTGTTCTGCCTTGGTATCCTTTGTCTCCGGCTCCATCTTGGCCCTGCCTCTCTCACTAGCCTTCCTTGGGCTTCAGGAGCCACCCATTAGAGAGGGGGTGGGGGTTCTGTCATGATTCTCTGTTGTTTGCCTTGTGTTTCTCCCCTGTCATCTGTTCCTCTTGGACTACACTTCCCATAATTCCCTGCCCTCATCACTGCCAGCTGTCCTAGATTTTTTTCACCTGTCTTTCATTTACTCATTACCCATTGTGTATATATGCCCTGTTGTTTGCTTAGTCTTTGTCAGTTGTTATGTGTTTTGACCTCCTGTTTATTTACTTGTTCCCATCGTGGTTGTTGCCTTTGTTCCTGTGTTTTCCCATCGTTTATGTTTCTTTTGTTCCTGTGTTTACCCCGTTATTCTGTACATTGTTTATCTTATTAAATACTGTTTCACCGCACCTAGATCCAGCTCTCGTGACTTCCTTCCAAGCGTTCCATCAAGCGTTACAGTGGGGCTTAGGTACATTTAGAACAGGAATTAATTGGCAACTAGGCTAAATGTAAATTTAGATGGTCTATTAAAAAAGATGAATAGTTGTCTGTGATGTACAGGAGTGTGTGCAAGAAGTTGAACAGAGGTAGTGTCACGTGAGGCATTTATAAAGATAAATATGTCTCTATAAATACTGCAGGATTTTCTGTTATATTAATTGTTTGTTCCTGAGATCCTTGATATGAAAGATTGTCCCTAAATGTAGATTTATTATTTTGTAGTCTTTCATCTCCAGAAAGATGAGGTTGAGGCTTTACACAGCTTAAAAATTTCTTGCTTTAAATAAAAAAATAAATTCTCTTGTCCTTTTAATTTGGGGCATTGCTTCCAATTATTTTTGACATTTCTGCTTTTACAGTAAAACGTGACATGGCCTTTGATAATAGGGAGTAGATAAGCCAACAAAGAGGCCGGAAGAGGATCTGCTGTCTTATATAATACTAGAGTGGAATTCAGCTAACATGACGATTATCTTATTGAGAGCATTTCTGAGACTTTGGTGTTTTTCATTATGAGATTTGGATATAATAGTCTTAGTCCTCCTTGTATGGGAAAGAACCAGATAAACCAATCAAAAAACAGAAGAAGGACAATAGAAAAGGCTGAATAAATTGGGAATGACCTGGTCATATGCTCACAAAAACGAGCAAACAAAAATCATGCAGAAAAGTACCTGCACACATAAAGCAATAAAGACTCTTTTTTTTTTAATAGCATATTTAGGTATTTAGGTTTGTTTAGAAGGTGATAAAATTGTATTTCTCTGTAAGTAAATAGATTTTTAGCAATAACCTATGAACCTTTTAAGACTAGTGTTTATTTTTGCACAGTTGTTTCTTTTGTTTTAGACAGTTTTAGTCTTTTGACATCCTTTCAAATTAGCAGAGGTGGGTAGAGTAGCAAAAAACTGCACTCAAGTGAAAGTCTTTTAAAAATGAATTACTCAAGTAGAAGTAAAAGTACTAATGTTAATAATTAATTGAGTAAGAAAGTATCGAATTAAAAGATTTTAAAAGATATTAACACCTATTGAACTAAAATCAGTAATGTAACGACAGTAATGTCCCCCATTGTAACGAAGTAACGTAAAAAAAAATTTATTTGTATTTCACTTGAGTAAAAAGTACCCACCATTAAATCTACTCTTAAAAGTAAATTTTCTCCAAAAAGTTACTCAAGTAAATGAAACCAGAGATTATTTATCAGAGATGGCCAACTTCTATTTAAATGAATGGGAGAAATTGGAATGCCCAACCAAGAAGCTCTCACGCCCAGCGGTCAACAGATGTAGAAAGGAAGTCCCGTCTTACAGGTAAATGAGCCAATCACCTTTTAGATACAGACATCGCCTGTCAATCAACTAGCTAACGCACATGCGCATTAGTTATACAACCTGGGAAAATTGTGTGTTTTAATGTAATATGAATAAAGAAGCACAATTTATGATTACAATATTATCAAATTTAATTGCTGATTTGAAATATGTTCTTTGATTGTAATCTTGACCAGCTGTTTTTGAGATGTCGGTTTTCCCCCATTCAAGTAGACAGGAGCTGTACTAGCATGTCTGGAAAGTTCCAAAGATGGCCGACAGTGGACTGACTTGCTAGAACGACTTTGATGAAATGGAGTAAATGTAGCATGTTTCCACCCACCTGCAAATTAGCCAATATTTCGTCATGTCATATTCATTAATTTTAGTCAGTTTTACTAGAGTAGAAATTGCATAAAATTTTAGTTCTTTAAATAATTTGACCAAAACGTATCAAACTGTAACAGACCTTTTATCAAATTAAAACATTTAAATAAAAATATAAACACTTTAATAAAATTTTATATATAAAGGCATGTTTACATACAAATACTGTACAACTGTCCTTGTTATGAAAACCTGAGCTCCTGAAATAATAGCATATAATGAATACACTTAAGTATAAGCTACTCTTTAGAAGTTAGCCTACTGTTTTTTTAATTCTTTATTCTTTAGAGACTGTTATTAATTTTCCATGTTTAGCCAGTTTAGGATATTGCATTGTGTGTAGTGTGTTTTTTACGGAAACAGCATTTCACAACACAAGTTACACATATTATGACTAGCGAGTAACTAAGTTCAAGTTCACTTGTTCATTAATTTCATTGTCTGTGCAGATGTAAGTTGTAATATTACATATAATGTATGTTGTGGATATAGTGATTAATCTCATGTATAAATAGGATGTGTTTGAGTTAAGTAATTAATTGCTGTTTTAAAGTGGTTTATTTTGCAGGTGTTGTGCCGAAATCGGACTCCCCACCAGATTCTTACTCCCCACTACCTTATTGGTCCCTATACCAAAAGCCCAACCCTACACCAACCCCTAACCCAAACTATAGTAGGGAGTCAAAAATCGCGCACAGCACCAGTGTTCAGCACATTCAACTCACACAGCTCAAGCAGGTAAATCTCCAACATACTGGATTATTGGATTAGATGAATCTATATCTAACATCTTCTATAAACAGATGTTTCTCTAGGTGTTTCTTCTTCTGTTTACATCTTGCACTGTTAATATCTTGCAGTATGTCAGAAAATGTATTTTTAATTATCATCATGATGCATCTTCTTCATCTCATAATCTTTATTGTTAAGTAAATAAAAAAAAAAACTTAATCAACGATAGTTTCTGTAAGTAATTTCGATGAGATTAACACACCACCGTGAACTTTGAGGTTAAGCAAATTTGACAAACACTGGTCTAAAAATTTAAGAATAGACCTTATTCAGAGCAATGCCATCTTTGATTTTTGACGGGAATGACAACAAGGCTGAGAGTCATTTCAGTGGGTCGTACAGTTGTTTAGAGAGTTTTTGGATCGTTCCACTGATAAAACCATTGAAAAATATATTTTCAAGAAATTTCAGTAGACAAAAATCTCTAAATAGGTGTGATCTAGGAGCTTTTTGATAGCTTTATACAGTGCATGCCATTGAATGACGGTAAGTCTATCCCTCACATCCTCGTTTTCATTCACGTCAAAAATCAAAGATGGCGCTACTGTGAATAAGGTGCCAGTGTTGGGGAAGTTACTTTGTTACTGTAGCTTGACAAGTTACTCATAAAGTAGAGTAAAGCTACCCATTTGAAAAGTTAGCTACGCTACAAGCTACTAATAAAAATTAGCTAACTACACTGAAGCAATTTTAGCATACATACAATGTATATTTAGACAATGTATATTTATATATATTTTTTTGTCATCAGAGCAGTATGTATCTGACCAACGTGATCTCACGAGTATTCATGAGTATTTATACAGTATGTACTCTTCTGTAAAGTGCGGTTCTACCCTGCTGAAAAGACCAGCATTGCTGGTCACAAGCTTCTGTTGTGTTTTGGATGCTGGTCCCCCAGCAAAGAATACTGGTGTGCTGGTGACCCTATCAGGCTCTTAAACAAGCTTAACCAGCTTAATCAGAAAGACCATGTATTTCAACCAGCTTCACTCAGTAGGTTTTGCTGGTGAAAAGCATGGCTATGCTGGTACACCAGCTAGGCCAGCACCGAACCAGCATAAACCAGCCTAGACTAGCATGGGAATTGCATGCTGGTTAAGCTGGTCTTTGTAGCAGTGTAGCACAAGCACATTTGCTAATGTCTGCATAGAAACTAAAAACGTACGATACTGGCTTGTTGACAGCATCCAAAATTTGAATAATTTTAAGAATGAACAAATTTAGAGGTGGTTAATTGTTTACAAATCCTTATTGAATCCATGAAAATTTTAATTTATGAAATTTATCAGTTGATTGTATTGCATTTATAATAAATTATATTAATTAAATGTTCAATGCCATCACATTTATTTAACACAGAACACATTTACTTAATTTTACATTATAACAGTTTCACTCTGTTCTGTGAAACTAAAATAAAAAATAAAAAAGAAACTAAAATAAAATAAAAAAAAAGTATATTGTAACTAAAATTAGAGTCCCTGTACATTTATCTGCCTGTTACATTTTTTCTATTATTGCAAAGTATTAAGGTTTAGGGGTAGGGTTCAGGGATCTAAAATATCAATAAATTGTAATAGTAAAAATGTAACTATACATAATTACATAATAATATAGCTACAAGCAGCAATTAAGGGGGCAAGCACAATTTAAGCATTTTAGAACTTTATACCATGACCTTTATTGTAAAAAAAATAATTTTGTTTCTAGAATAGATGATAGGGTTCAAAAGTTACAAGAAAAAAAAAATCCTCTTTAAAGGAAATTAAAGAACAAATGCTGCTGGTGGTGCTAAAGGATTTGTCTGAGGCTGGGCAATTCATTTGATAGAGGCTGGATGGGTAAAGCATAAGATGTCCTGGTGTGCAAACAGCACTTTTAATCTTAATCAAATTTAAAAAGCACATTTCTTTGTTCACATTGATGGTTTTGCTGTACAGATTAACTGGCCTATGTTAGCTGAACACATCAATAATGACACAGAGGGGGACATTTGTCATTTAAATAGCTCTTGGGCTTAAACAGTTGTTTTTTGTTACATATGGTCAAAATAAAATGACAAAAGAGATCAGAATTAACAAAGAGCATTCTGGAAAATGTGCATAGACATTGTAATGCTGTTCTAGATGATTTGCAAAAAAGTGTCCCATTTTAGCTGAAATCACCCTATTAAATAAAGATCATTTGGTGTAGTGGGCCTTGGCTATGCACAATATGCCACTCAGCTGACATGGCTGAAGGATGTTTCAACTGATTTCATTGGTCTGAGTTTGATAAGACAGACAGGGCTTATCATCTTATAAAGGCTGGAAGGGAAAAACATAAGATTTGTGCCCTGGCATGCAAATTGCACTTTTAAACTTAATCAAATTGAAAGAGCACATTTCCTCAAAGGGCAGCATGCATCCCACACTAAACACAACTTAAAAAGAAATCATAGAGTGCATGAGATATACATGCAAACTCTCAGTGGTTCATAAATTGTCCCAAGCTAGACTTGAACTAGTGTCCTTAATCCTCACATCACAAGTACAGCACACCTACTTCTGCACCACATTGCCGCTAGTTTAGCAGGTGCTAAAGAGACATACCATGCTGATGAAACATTTTGAAATTTCTCTCCACCATTTTCTGAATACTTAGAATAAGGAAGCAATGATCCAGAAAATGTTTTGCTTGAATTGACTAAGCATTCTGACCACTGTGTGTCGTTGTCTCCTTCTCAGTTACCCTCAGGATATGATGTCGAAGATGCATACAAATTTTCTTTCAAATCCGACAAAGCATTCAAAAGATACAACTTTGTAATATAATTAAAAATGGCGGAAAGCTTATACAGCCGATATCGATAATATTGGTATTGTATAAATTACTTACGAATAACAATGACATCAGGCACAGAACAATAAGGATAATTATGGTGTCATCATTAAACAGCTTTTGAACAGACTTTACTCTAAATACCACCAATAACAGAGGATTTTATCACATTTTAACAGCATTATTTAACTAAATATTATATTATCTTGTGAAATTATTATAAAAAAATATTGTAAGAAATATAAAATCATTATTTTGCATAGTGCTAAAAAAAAGAAGATGATGCAGAGCAGGGGTCTATAAATCAAGTGAATCAGTAAATATTTTTTATTGAACCTGTCAGAGCTCCGTGCTGATCAACAGGTTTGTTTTATCCTGTCTATGTGATTTTGTGTTTCCATTGTCTGTCTGTTTGTTTTTGTTTCATAGGTGCCAAGCTGCAGCCACGGGGTTTCCCAGCAAGGGCTTGTTTGGTGCAACAGCTCATTATCATGATTAGCAGCAACTGTTCCTTGATTCCCTAGTCCTAATCACTTTCCCTCTCCTGTGCTGTCTTGTGCCAGATTGTCTCAGTCACATTATTTTTCTCTACTGATTATTTTTGCATTTCCCCCTGTTTTTTTTTTTTCATTCTTCCCTTATTCCTCAATAAAATGTAACTTTTTTTTTACCTCTGCTCCTGAAGTCTGTTTACAATTGTGATGGTAAAATCTAGCCACGATGGACTCAGCAGAGAAAATCAATGTCTGGTCTACTGTGGCACAGCAGCATGTCTTATCGGGTGGCCTGGAGACCCAGCTTGCTTCCTACCATCAAGCCATGAAAGCCAAAGCGTCCCAAATCTTAGAGCTCACCCACTAGTTACAACAATTTCTGGCAGCTTTAGCTGCCGTGCACGCTCCTCCACACACACCTCCCTCTCGACCAGCACCAAAGCCATGTCTCAACCCACCTTCCTGCTATTCCACTTTTTGAAGGTCTCGGTCTCGTCTTTGAATCGACCGCATTTTTACTCGGCCTTGTTTTGGTCTCAGACAAAGAGGAAACAGGATTTTATTTCAAGACCGGTCAAGACCACAACAGCGGGGATATCACTAAATTGCCTGTGCATTGTCTGATTTACTTGTTAATATCATTACTGATTGGATGTAAAACTTCCTGCTTCTAATGCAAGCAATAACTTAACGGCTGTCACCACCCCCTTCACACGCACTCCAAGAAAGTGAATGCAGGAGACAGGAGAAGAAACTGTGGCTGTCTGAGAGATGTCAGACAAATCTTCTGTAATACAATCTGGCTACTTAAACTAGTGTTTCCCAACCACTGTGCCCACTAGTGTGCTGTGAAAGATTGTCAGGTGTGCCATGGAAAATTATAAAATTCCTCAAAATAAATAAATACAGTTTTTTTCTGGTATTTTAGTGAAGGTATATTTCAGTATATTTTCCATTTCAAAGTATTTTATGCAACCAGTTTAAATATTTTGTCCATAACATTATTGTTCTAACAAACTCTAGTCCGCTGTCAAACACAACTCCTCACATGCCCACAAAATTATGCTTCATCGTCACACTTGTAGTAAGAACAGTCAGTCAGTGAACTGAATGAATGAACAGAATACAACAGGTGTATTGTTTTACTCAAAGACTAAAAGCTGTTTATTTGTGAACAGATGTGGTTTACTTGTTGCGTTTCTCTCATGAAACATTAAAAGAATATGAGAAACTGTTACATCTGATTACTAAAAGCAAATTCTCCTGTTTTAAACGAGTCCAAAAACACTGTGATACGATGTGTAGATTCTGCGGTATTGTAATCTTCATGGAGCGCGTTTGACATCTGAACCGGTGAAAGGAGGTCAGGCGGCTGTTCCCGGTTACTAGTGCCTGCCGGATCCAACCTCTGTCAGTGTGATTTATGTGGGTTTTTATTCTCGCACGATTTTGACCTGGTGCTACTTGTAGTCAGGTGCGACTTTATTTCTGAAAAATACAGTAAATAAAAAAATTTAAAAAAATAAAAATACATGTATTTACATGCAAGAATTGCAAGTTGCAAGAATTAATTTGCAAGAATAAATCTACAAATTGGAAAAGATACAAATTTGTTGGTTTATCATTATTCAATTGGTGATATCATTATACATATATTACTTTTATATATTACTATTTGCATAGCTGAATTTCAAACATTACAACTTCACACTACTAAGACCAAGAAAACATGGACAAGTTCTTGAAAAGGAAAACTATCAATGATGGTTATGTGGGATAGTGGTGTGCCATGGGATTTTTTAATCGTAAAAATTATGCCATGGCAGAAAAAAGGTTGGGAAACACTGACCTAAACCACAAAGAGTTCATCTGTAAAAAAGTGTCCAAAAGAAAATACACAGCAGTATGTAATTTCTGCAATGCAATGCTTACCGAGATGGCTGGGACCTGGTCAAACTTTTATTGGCACTTAGAAAGGAAGCATAAAGTAAGATACGTGTAAGTGATGCTAGCAAAGCTAACTAGCTAATGAAGTTCAATCTTCCTCTTGCTGCATTCCATTCAACTCGGAAAGTTAAGGCCCAAACATACTCTACACAAGTATGTGAACGCAGACGCACCGTGCTATGCAAGTTTGATTTCACGCATCGTTGTGTTGTGAAATGTGTCAGCGCTCCATTCATAACACAACGCAAGTACACGCTGTATTCTCAGCGTTGCCGCAAGGGGCGCTAGAGCAGATTTTGTTCTTTCAATCAACAACTGTCATGGTGGACTCGGGCAGCAATTTAAGTTTAATCTTTTCGGAAAATATATACGACTTTTTTCAAATAAACGTGTTTTTTTCTCCGTGTCTCTCCCTACTCTTCAACTGTCCACTTATCTACCACATCTGGACTGCATCCGAAAACACTGGCAGCTGCCTGATCATTTAATGGCTTAACTGACAGCTGTTTTGAATGAATGGAACTCTTAAGGAAACTGGTCTCCAAACAGTTTGAAAAGCACCTTATTTTCATCCTGCCTCTGTATATAGCCTCCGAAGGCAGCATTTTTCTGGTTTCGGATGCAGCACCGGTTTCGTGGTCATGCCTAAAAAATCTATTGCCCTCTTGCGGTCTGAGCGCACGTAATGTATGTTCAACGGACCACGCGTTGGCCAAGCGCTCGCGTCTGCATTTGCGTACTTGCGTGAAGTATGTTTCGGCCATTATTATATTGTTTAAGAAAAGACGGAGAAAATGAAGACAAGTATTGAATAATTGTTTGATACATTATGTTCTTAATGATGGTTTCTAGGGGAAAATTTATCCAGAAAACCTGATGCGATGCTTGCACAGAAATGTAATTGTTTTAGGTGGATGGTAAAACTTGGAAAAAGAGTGTTGAATAGAGATGGTTAAGTTGATTTCAGCTCCTTAGTGTTTGTTTGTATTTGTTTGCTCATAGAAAACAAAGAAAAATTCACACACATAAAATTCACCTCTGCAATGCCTTTTGATTATTTTATCAAGACATTTCTCATGGTACACTGACACACACACACACACACACATATATATATATATATACGGCAATAAATGAGGTGAATTTTCTGTGGGTGTTTTTATGGGAATGTGGATGTTTCAGATCAATTTGAGGAGTGCCAATGGTTTGCATGTTCCACATTTTATCGTAAGTGTGTCATGCAGTGTGGGACTCGCACTGGTTTGGTCTTGGTCTTGACTCGGTCTTGCCCTGCCTTGGTCTTGGTCTCGACTTGGTCTCAACCCCTCAAAGTCTTTGTCTTGTCTCGGTCTCGATACACTCTGGTCTTGGTCTTGACTTGGTCTCAGTTTAGGTAGTCTTGACTACAACACTGCCAACACCCCAGTATTCTTCCAGGCACAAGTTTGTGTTCGTTTACTTGGACGATACTCTTATCTTTTCCTGGCCTCTCCAAGAACACACTCCACACATCGGTGGGTGCTGCAATGGCTGCTAAAGAACCAGCTGTTCTTCAAATTGGAGAAGTGCCTTTTCCAAGTAGTCAGTTCCATTCCTGGGGTTCATCGTCTTGGATCAGGGAATCTGCATCGAACCAGCCAAGCAAAGAGCCATCTATGACTGGCCTACTCCAGACTTCAATAAGGCCTTACAACGTTTCCTGCACTTTGCTAACTTTTACCACTGCTTTGCTAAATCAGCCTACTGCTGATATAAATTCAGTAAGTCTTTGAGTGTTTTCAGAAGAGTGGGGAAAGATTGTAGAACTGCACACACAGACCTGATACTATCCACTAGCCAGGGGCTAATTGCATTGAACATGGAGTGGTCTCACTCGGCCTTTGACCACTGGATTCAGAAAAATCAATTTACTTTTAAATAGACACAGGGCATAAACATTACTGTCAGGGATGCAAATTTTGGCAAATTCTTTTAACCAACTAACCGCCAATATTATTGATAACCAGTTAACTGATAAGCCATAAATCAAACAAGTAACCAAACAGACATCACAAAGCTCTATACTGGCTGAAACAAACCAGGCTCACATGACAGATGTGCATATTTAGCAATACTCATTACATCAATATTTGAATGAACAACTGTATACAACTGTGTATTTCCTTCTTATACCTCGTAATAAATTTTGAATAGATCGCTTGCACGGCAAATTAACCTATGAGGTGATAACTTTTGGAAGTTTAACAATGGAAGAATAAAAACAGCGAGCCTACCCACAAATCAGCCTGATCTCAAATACAATTTGGCAAGTGTGTGCCGATTTTTCTTTAGCTGAAATCGGTATACGTTGACCGAATTTGAAAACACTGCCTCCAGAGGCTAAAGTGGTAAGTGTTTCAGAGCATATAAACAAGTGTGACATCCATTTACATCCAGGAGAGGTCGCCAGAAGCCAGTTGTAAAATATTTGTTTTCAGCTGAATGGTTTAAAACAGTGAAGATACATTTTTATTTTATTTAATCTACCCACCCAACAGAAACCCAAATCTAACCATAACCAAATTAGAGACAAAATGCAATGCTAAGGATAAAAATTAAACCTCCTTATCACGCTCGTGATTGTTTATACAAACGTGATTACTTCCTCGTTTGAATGGGGATTGAACTGTGGTCTCGCACTAACAGCCGTGCCATGAGGGATAGCAATTGTTGTTGAGCCGTTCCAAATATGTCCGATGGGAGATAGGACATGTCAGTGAGTCGACATACTGTTGTCGATCCTATGGTCCTGGAACTTTCAGAAACAGCATGCCAATTTACCGTGTGATCATGTTGCACAAATTGTGCTGCTGGGCAATCCTAAAAATTTTTGTTTAGAAAAATCAACATATATGCACTGATGAGCCAAAACATTGTGACCATCTGCCTAATATGCTGTTGGTCCAATGTGGGCAGTGTGGCATTATCCTGCTGAAAGAGGCTACTGTCATCAGGGAATACCATTGCCATGAAGGGGTGTACCTGGTCTGCAACGATGTTTAGGTATGTGGCACATGTCAAATTGACGTCCACATGAATGGCCGGACCCAGGGTTTCCCAGCAGAACATTGCCCAGAGCATCACACTCCTTCCACCAGCTTGTTGTCTTCCCACAGTGCATCCTGTTGCCATCACTTCCCCAGGTAAACAGTGCACACGTACATGGCCGTCCATAATGTAAAAGAAAATGGGACTCATCTGAACTATGCTCGTGTGCCCATTTTAGGCATTTTCGACGGAGGACAAGGGTTATCATGGGCACTCTGACCAGTCTGCGGCTACGCAGCTCCATATGCAGCAGGGTGCAATGCACTGTGTGTTGTGACAGATTCCTCCCATAACCATCATTAAAATTTTCTGTGACTTGTGCCACAGTACAACTTCTGCTGGTTCGGACCAGACGGGATAGCCTTCATTGCCCTCGTGCAATGAGCCTTGGGCGCCCAACACCCTGTCACCGGTTTGTGGTTTGTCCCTCCTCAGCCACTGTCAGTAGGTACTCACCACTGCTGAACAGGAGCACCCCATAAGCCTTGCCATTTCAGAGATTCTCTGACCCAGTTGTCTCGCCATAAGAATTTGGCCTTTGTCAAAGTCGCTCAGGTATTTACTCAGGTGTATACATGGGCAGGGGTCAGTATGGTATGCAGTGCAGAAAGCACTGATGTCCCGCCACGCATCACACTCTTGTCTCCAGTGCAATATACGTGTAATGCGGGGCTGTAAACATATGCTCTTAGATGTCGAGCTTGCAGATGTTTGTTTTTATATGGTAGCGCATTGTATTCATGCTTCTACTAAACTATAAATTTGTATTTGCATTGGAACATATCGTCTTTACAGACAAAATGGTCCAACAGCACACGCTTCATATTTATTTGTCTTTCAGACTGAGAGGATGACAGTGGTTTACATGTTAGCAGTGCCCTCTTGTGTACATAACATGCCCTATGTGATAATTATTTTAGAGCCCCTTGGATAAACCAATCAAATTACATCTATGTTGTTTCTATAATTAACCTCTCGGTTAATTTGTAAACAATAGTATTTTATTAGTATAATAGCAGTTAATCAGTTAACCGGTTAACCGTCTAAATTCCTAATTACTGTGCAATGCAAACTGCCTTCCAAAACATAATATCCTATCCACTACAAACAATTTCACGTCAAAACTAAAGAAGCATTTGGAGATGTGCTTGCATGTGTTTTTCAACTTTACATTGCATATCTAACCAACTCCTGATCAACGCATAAATATTTTTACTTGAATTATCACTCATGTCATTTAACCATTTCACAAGCTCACATGTTCATGTAATCTTTGAATAAAGAGAAGGTAAACATATGTGGCTTACTGTCCATAATGGAGGGCTTGAGCTCAAGACTCGACCTGAGCACAAGGCACCACCTGGACTTGTCTGATTTAGTGGGAACTAGACATGAAGGTGGAGTTGCGGTGGCGGAGGGATGCCGGAAGAATTGAGGCAGGACAGAGGTATACAAGGGCTAATATATGCTTACTCCAGTTGAGATTGGTTGGACTAAAAGAACATGCTCCTCCCAAACTTTTGTTATGAACTCCATTTCACGAGTTCACATGTTTATGTAATCTTTGAATAAAGAGAAGGTAAACATATGTGGCTCACTGTCCATAATGGAGGGCCCGAGCTCAAGACTCGACCCGAGCACGAGGTACACCCCCCCCCCCCCCCAAAAAATGATGGCGATTATCGTGGATAATGATCGGAACAACGAGCCGGGAATATGATCGTTTTATGGGATACGGTGGATTGCACCTGATGGTTCTTATAAGAAACTGACCCCCGGCAAAAGTGTATAGGAAGTATTCTTCATATTTCTGACATCTTCTTGGGCTTGAAGGTGGGGCCAAATGCCGGAAGGACTGTCGCAGGACAGATGTAAGCAGCAGCTTATATTCGTTTACTCCAGTGTTGATTGGTTGGATTAAATGAACATGCTCCTCCCAAACTTTTTTTAAGAACTCCATGTGTTGCTGTCTTTGGAAGATGTTTGTCCATCAAACACATCAAAATTCACAAATACACATCATTTCATAATCTGAATGTAATCCACACATACATGCCATACCGATTATTTGAGTCAACATGTACTGTACATGTAAATACATTTGCTCTCCATGATTCTAAATTTCTGGACCAAAGCACCACTTTAGACCATGCCTTCTCAAGATGAATACTTATACAATTAACTAAACACTGCTGATGTATAGCTGTGAAATGCTGTCTACATCATCCAGCTACATTCACTAATTATTGATTCTGGAAGTCTGAAAAAAAAAAAAAAAATCAAACCAGGAGGACAAGTAGTCTAAAAAATGATATTATAAATAAAAATTATTCACACAATCTTTTTCTGACATCTTGGAAAAACAAGAATCATATGAATTCTCATATTTTGATTAATTAAGTAAGTTTTCTTAAATGTATATAATCAACATTGTCAAAGTGGTATTTGCCACTCAAATGCAAATGACATCAAATCTAACAAAAATTACATCACCTAACAAACAAGTTAGGTAAGAGCAGTGGTGTTTCCTCCGAGGAGTTAAGGGAGGCAATGCCTCCTCAAAAAATACAGATGAAAAACATAATCGATTGTACATAAATAAAACAAATAAAATATCACAAAATGTGGGCTGAAATCATCAGTATAACTTAATTTCCAAAGTAAATTTGTCAAACAGCGACACCAGAGGATAAAGTTTCAGAGGGATGCAGCATAATATACAGGCGAACAGTCACGTGAGGGGAGACGTTGCCTCAATCCAGCAGCGGTTCTGGTGCCATTGATGATTGAGGACCATCGGTTTCTTTGCAGCCTGCTCGGTCTGTACTCAAAGAAAGACCTCCAGTCAGAACCTTGTTGGCCTCCTACAACTACTCCCTATCCCTATTCAAGCTTCCATCAGCCAAGGAAACAATCTCCCTTGTAATTGAGTACGTCTTTTGACTCCATGGTATTCAAGCAGATGTGGTCTTTGACCAAGGTCCCCAGTTCATCTCACACATCTAGAAATAGTTTTGCCATCAGTTGGGAGCATCTGTCTACATTTCCTCTGGTTTCCATCCTCAGACCAATGGTCAGACCGAGCGGGCCAACCAGGACCATGAGTGGATGCTTCGCTGCCTGGCCTTTTAAAATCCATCCTCTTGGAGCCATCAACTATCCTGGGCCGATACGCTCACAGCTCCCTGCCTGTGTCATCAACTGGTCCCCAGTTCATATCACACAAGTTCATCTCACACATCTAGAAAGAGTTTTGCCATCAGTTGGGAGCATCCGTCCTCTTGGAGCCAACTACTATTCTGTGCCGAATAACTATCCTATGCTGAATAAGCTCACAACTCCCTGCTGGTGTCGTCAACTGGTCTTTCTCCCTTCCAGTGCTGCCTGAGCTATCAACCTCCTATGTTCCCAGCCAAGGAACCCGATGCCTCTGTACCCTCTGCCCACGCCTTCATACAACGATGCTGGCGGACATGGAGATGTGCCAGAGAAGCTCTTCTCGGAGCCGGGGGGTGCATAAAGACATGGGATGATCAACACCACACTTCAGCTCCCTGTTACCTTTGAAGCCAGAAGGTATGGCTTTCGACAAAATATCTCCCATTCAACCACCTCCTGCAAACTTGCTCCCCGTTTCATTGGTCTTTATACAGTACCATCACCAAAGTCATAATTCTGATAGCGGTCTGCGTGAAGCTTCCCCCCTCCTTCAGCAGAGTTTACCCAGTCTTCAATGTATTCAAAATTAAGCCTGTCTGCCTGTGTCCTCTGAATCCTGTCATTTCAGCCCCTCCTCGGCCTACACTGGCTGAAGACTCCTGGATGTGCTTTGCAGAGGCATGGTTGACTGGGTCGGTCCAGTGGAAAGATGTTGGATTCTGGCTCAGGACATTCTGGACCACATTTTGGTGGCACTCCTGGAGGCAGAGGTATGTCAGGGCTCCAGGTTGATCGACAGGTTTGTTTTGTCCTGTCTACATTACTTTATGTTTCCCTTGTTTGTTTGTGTTTTACAGGTGCCACGTGCTGTTGCAGCCATGGTGTTTCCAAGGGCTTGTTTGGCTTATTATCATGATCAACAGCACCTATTCCTTGTTTCCCCAGTCCTATTTATTTCCTTCTCATGTGCAGTCTTGAGCCAGATTGTCTCCTTCCTTGTGGTAAGCAGTTTAACCTTTTATTTCTTCTATCGGTTTGTTCCTGTTTGTCTTTTTTTGTCTGCCCAGTTCTAGATCCCAGACTCTGGTTTATTGTATATTTGAGTTTTGCCCTGCTCTGGATTTTTTTGCGTGGACTCTTCTTTGCTTCATTTATGGAATGTGCCTGGACTGTGTTATTGAGCCTGCCTGCCCCTTTTTGGATTTGTCTGCTGATTCACTGTCCTGCTTTGTCATCTTTTCCAGTATTTTTCCCTACAGATTGCATTTTCCCCTTTTTCCCCTCCATCCCTTGTTCCTCAGTAAACTTTTTAATGTTTAATTTTTGAAACTCTGCACTTGAGTCTTCTGTTTTCAATCGTGACAGAATCAGTTTATTTAAATGAACTGTTAAATGAACCAGTAAAATGAATCAGACTAACCAATGCTTCATATGAGAGAGAGGACATTTTAGAAAATAGCTTTTTACAATTACTGAAGTTTGCTCGTCTGTAAAGCTTCTTGCACATTACAATGAAATATAAAAAGCATTGTAACCTTTGTCATGCTACACTGATACATGTTGGAAGAAGTAGTTTGTTATCAGGGTTGGGCTGTAACGGAATACATGTAATGCCATTACGTATTCAGAATACAAAATTAAGTATTTAGTACTGTATTCTGCTCCCGTTAAGTTTTGAAGCACCTGTATTCAGAATACAATACACAATTTTGTTAGAATACCTTTAAAATACTTGTCTCATATTGAGCACAAAATAGGACAGATGTGAAAGAGAAAAATATTGTCGATCAAGTAAAAAACAGTTTTTCTAAACAGAAAATGCATGCACACTCGCTCTTTTGAAAATACAGTCGCAGGTTAAAATAATATAATTTTTGGGATACTTTTAAAATGGACCCGCAGTCACCAAAAGGTTTGATGGAAGGCACTAAAGAATGAAAATACAATGTCTTAATGTATAATGATTCCCGGATTGAATATCTGGCACACTGTTGTCTTTACAATCAGCTCACTGCAACTGTGCACCAGTAGAGTACAGTCTGCAATGGGGTTTTTTCTCACAAATATAAAATTTGCACACATGATACATTGTTTCCCGCAATTGTTGCTGTGTAAATACATTTATGCAGCTGTAAAGACGGAGTAAAGATGGACGGCTCTCGATAAGCATTTGGTGAGTCACGTCCACATGAGAAACTTGCAGAATGAAGAACTGTTGAGAAATAGCAGTTATTAATGACAATAATATGAATAGGTAAAATAAAAGACTGAAAGAGGGAAAAGGACTTGAAGTAAATCAGAGGTGTTCCAAACAAACCCAGAAAAACCTTGTATAAATAACTACTGTAAAAGTTTATGGCTTATAGGCTTATAGACGTATGGGAGGCTATTTCAGTGTGACACATATTGTAACAAACAGGCATTTTAATATCTATATTTCACTTTTTAAAAAACATCTCATACAAAGTTATTTTATAAAAAGATATTAAAAAAAAATTAAATAAATCAAAAACAAAGGATGATTAAAAGAATCAAAAACAACCAAAAATAAAAGTGTCTAATTAAGGGATTTAATTAATAAATAGTCCTAAATATGGAAATATGCAAGCAAGCCTAGTTTAAATCATTAATGTACTATATTGTTGTCACATGACCTCACTATTTTGTTTAATTTCTGCAAGTGCCATCCGGTTAACAAAAACTTCATGATGTGTCCAACTCCACATCTAATTTAAAGAAACTAGATATTCAGATTCACTTAGATGTTAATAGTGGAGATGTAGCGATTCAGATAAGATAATAATGACTTATCACATGCAATTCTTCCAATTGTGCCTTGCCTTTATAAATATGTATTCTAAAAGTATTCTGAATATGTTACTTTTTAATGTGATATATTCAGAAAACGTTATAGAATACATTTAAGAGTATTTAGTAATTAGCCCAGAATACTTTCTTAAAGTAATCCGCCCAACCCTGCTTTTTGTTGGAAAAACTACACTGTTTTGAAAACAACTGAGCTACTGCCATGCTACTGAAAAATGTAGATAAGTTACTAGTGTAGCTACTTTTAGATAGTTAATCCCCAAAACTGCTAATACTGACCATACTGTAAATCTTACACACAATGACTCATAATATCATTAAATACATACTTAAATCATAAAAAGAAACAACTAAACAATTATAAAATCATCAAATTAATAATTAAATCACTAAAAAATTTATAAATGTCCCTTATATTTTATTTTAGCACTAGTTTATTGTGTCCATTTTCATCTTAGCATTATCTTTGGGTTGATTTTTCATTTAAGTAAGTGCAAGCTTTGTTTTTTCTTTTTCATTTACTATTATTGGTACATCACTCAACAACGATTTCATTATGTATTTAATGATTTCATAAAATTTAATTTGGCCCTCCATAAATACCAGACAGGTCAAGACATCATGCAATATGTTATACAAAAACAAATACAAAAAAACAAAAACAGCAAGAGTACCACACATCACCTGGATTGCCATGACCTTATATAATGAAAAACTAATGAATGGAAAAAGTCAACTAAAGTGATTAGTTTCAATTAGTTTATTCAGAATATGGTTAATGGGTAGATTTGTTTTCTGTATCAAGTAGAATTTAACAGTAGGAGCCCCATTCAGGCTGGGTGTACATAATGCCTCATTGAATCTGAAGCACCTTTAACATTGTCATGAATGGGCAATGTTTTTCCAAACAGAATAATACAAACCACCTGCTGTATGTAGATCTTTATTTTTGGATAGAGCCTCTTTTGGCCACTCTAATTTGTTGTTCTTATGAGAAAGATGATGCCTGTCATCATAGTTTGTTGTCAAGTAGTTATTATTCACTTGTACTCTTCAACAGGTCTATAATCCTGTCAAATTGTTTAAAAGTATGAGGATTCTGGAATTATATCCCCTCTTAAAAGAACCCTGTGGTCTTTGTATTGAACTCAAGCCATGCTGCAGGAAATCTTAATTAACTTTCCACCAAACAAAACCCTTGAGCTCTGTTAGTGGCCTCATCAATGCCTTTTTGTGTTTATATTTTGGTTAATAGCCATATAATCTTGACAAAGCAAGATAATGCATCTATAGAAACGTGGCAGACAGCAGATATTGACTGGTAGGCCTATATAAGGATACGAGGAAGCCACCATCCTCAAACCAGCTTTCAAGACAAGCAAGAGACAGCAGCTGAACAAGAAAAGCAAGAATGAAACTCTCTGCTGGGACCGTCATCCTAACTGTTGCAATTTTGTCAGAGTGCTACTTCCGATCTGCCGCAATCCCCATGATTCCCAAAGCTGATGAGATGGAACCAGACCTGCAAGGCTTGAGTGAAATCTTGGAGGACAACACTCTGAGATCTGCACCAGAAAGCTCCAGGATCATCGTAGTGGTTGACTCCGATCTGCTGAGGACCCTAAAATCTCTGAACAGAGGAGTTTCTCATCTCAGCCTTCCCGAGAGTATTCTTAGCACAGAGCGCAGAGATGCCACTTCAGAGCTGAGTCCGAGCATCGCCATCATTAAGAGGGACACCATGAGATGTATGGTGGGACGAGTGTATCGGCCATGCTGGGAGGTGTAGATCTTCTAGGATGGCGAGGAGAAGAACATGAGCTGCTGATGTCGATAGATTTCATCTTCCCTAATGTGTTGCTTAAAGAGAATGTAAATGTTGATGTTATTTATCTGAACTACATGTCTTGCAATTAAATGCTGAAAAGATTACTCCACAAGATCTTGTCTATTCTGATCTCATGTGTCTCTACCGTTTGTGTCCCATTTGAATATTTGATCTGCGGGTGGCGTGATCAATATTTGTGTGGTCAGGAGGTGCACACCTCTACATTTATGCATTTGGCAGATGCTTTTATCCAAAGCAACATAAATTGCATTCAAGGTATATATTTTTATCAGTTTCTGTGTTCCCTGGGAATCAAACCCATGATCTTGGTGTTGCTAGCGACATGTTCTATTAGTTTTAAAAAGAGTAAAAGGGTGTTTTAGCATTTACTGAATATTTTGCATTACTTAAAGGTGATGTGTGTAATTTTTTAGATGCAGAGTCAAAGTTACTAAAATTACTAAAAGTAAACCAGGTTCGTAGGTTGACCTTTTAAAAGAGTGTAAACATTGCGGCTCTGTGGTGCTTTCAAATCATTGTTCTGTTTAAGCAGCTTGATATGTTAAACTCTGGCTCAATCAATAGCGTGAGTTTAGGGAGGGACTACCTGTTTGGATGACCAGTGGAAGTTGGGGGGAGTATTAGGAAAATGGTCTGTTTAGTGCTACTAGGTGCACAGAAATTACACACTGCAACTTTTTTTTTTTTATGTGACTCATACGTATCGTGGCAATTTCCTGGTGAAATAAACACTAGAGGCACTTAAACAACGAGTTTTATTCGCTTTCACACAAATAACGAGTAAAACGGCAGATTATCCATTCATAAACTCTTAATGCTATCTTATGACATCAAAACACATTTACTATAGTGCATAACTTGTAAGGCAATACATTTTAACATTTGCACTATATAATCAACTACGGTACATTTAAAAGCTTGTTCGGGGTGTGATCAAATTGCGTGATAGTTCTACTGATAGAGCGTTGCACTCACAAGTCGACACGTGAGCTGAAAGCATCATAGAAGCACCACAAAATGAGGTGGTTTCTTCATCTCACACTTGCTTTTTATGACACTATCAATTAGGTTTTGATTTAAAACTTGATAGCACAGTAGTCTTAAAAACCTCATCTGTTTGTGAGAGAATTGAACTCGCTTTTAGAATCACACAGTCAACATTTCACTTTCAAATTGCCGTGAAGCCTGTAATGGACCGTGTAATATTATTTTGCAAAAATTTGGCCACAGTCACATTTTTGTCATAAGATCTGGCTCGTTTTTCATAATTTAAAAATGGGGGTAAAAGTTTGTCTTGTTAGCAATTAGCCCTCGCTGTCAGATGACCAGACCAACTCTGCAGGCAAAAAGCATCCTTCTCCATTGACGGCCATTCAAAAGTAGCCATAAATCACAATTATTTCATTATATAATAGTAGATATTTAACCAGTGCCCAATTTTTGCAAGGCTCTTAAAAGCATTAAATAAATATATTTCCCTGTCTGTTGCCTTTGACGTCACAGATCTTGCTCCAGCAAAACAGTTGCTAGTGAAGGGCTTGGTACTTCTTAAGGTAATATCAGCCACTCAGTGATGTCATTAGTAGAGCTGTCAATCAATTTGACACTGATTAGATGATACAATGTTTTCATTTTTTTATTCCATATTATTAAACATAAGCCTATTATTGGCCTACAGTCCACAGCAATCCATTTTTGTGTTGCCTGTTCAGCTGTAGTTGCACATACAGCCACCTGCTGACTGTGACCTGCAAAAATATGAAGGTGGTACAGTACTTCAACCTTGAAGTGCTCTGATGGAAGGAAAATTCCTTATTATGGTAAGGGGCATGATTAATTCCGTTAATTTTTTTAACATTACATATTTTTATAAAATGAATTGCACTGAATTAACGTTAAATCGCCATCCTTAGTAATTAGACATTTGTGCATGGGAATACATGCCATTTATTAATCAAGTGACGCACTTCTGCGCAAGTGTAAGTGCCTGCCGAGCAACTGCCATTGAGATGAATGGGAATGTTAAAGGTGTCACAGTCTGTCTCCCTCGTGTTTCCTAGAACTCTTATTTTGAAGTGTTTCCCCCTGACTACATTACCCAGTATGCACTGCCCTCATCACTGCCATCTGTTCCTCATTGTTCTCACCTGTTTTCCATTCCCTCATTAGCTCTTGTTTGTATAAATACCCTTTAGTTTTTGCATTCCTTTGTCAGTTCTTGTCTGTTGTTGTTTGAGTTCCCATTTGTTTGTTTCATTGTCATCATTTTCATTAAAGCCTGCAAATAGATCCAACGTCTCCTGTCTCATCTCAGTAACGACTCGTGACAAAAGGATAGTTCTCTCCAGGTATTATAGACCTCTGTGGCTGCCGGCATTGGTGCAGAAGTAACACACTTCATCTTTAAACATCATCAACATTACTGGAGAGAAATCCAATCTGTAGTGGCGATGATGCGTAAAGTAATGAACAAGTTATGTTTGTGTACACACCTTTTGCAATGAAACAAAGAAAAATGAACTTTTGTCTGTGGCCTTCTAAGCCGTTTTGTTATTACCAGGAATCTAGTATGGTTTTTGGCAGCATTTTTTGAGCCTTCCACTTCTTCCCATGCTCTTGACTAACCGCTTTAACCTTACGGCTCTGATTAGCACCACACTTCTTTCCGTCCAATTACTTTTCCTCAAGCAATCTCCACTGGTTGGCTGATTTGTGACCCATTTCATCTGTGCTTCCTGTCTCCTGCCTTTGTGTAGCGGTCAAACACAAACAAAAGTGGAGGAGATTATTATTTTTCACATGATTACATTTGTTAATAACACAGTTCATGTCAAGGTGGAGGTACTACTTATTCTAAGATAATAACAACAAGAGAGAGTGATTAATTTGAAATAACAACAAATATTAAAAATTCTGTTGTACTTATTGGCACTTAACCAAGATAATTCTGTATTCACTTGTACCAGTTAAACAGCAGATGTTTTTCATTAATTTCATCAACTGCAAATGCAAACATTTCAATGTTGAAATTGAAAAAGTGTACTCTACAAGACTGTGCAGTTCAGTAATGAATTCAGTAATGAATTTCAATTGTATATATCTTGTTTATCTTATCAAAACCTTACCTATAGCCAAGGTGCAAATTGCAGGAGGGAGAATAATTAAGCATCTAATCAAGGCTTGAAAACTCACAAATAATCATAATATACTTTTGTCATTTGTCAATGGCACTATCATAACTGAATACACAGCAAGCATTACGAGGTGAAACCTGTTATTTGGCTAATGAGTTTGATGGAAAATCATGAATAATTTTTATATTAAAATAAAACTCTGCCTCCACGGACAATGCATGTTGTCTGCATGTTGTGGTGAAATGCCTTGAAAGAAGTTTCACAATTCTGACAGAGAGGGTAAACACAAAATATACAGTATGTAACATATTATGTGCAATAAAAATAAAACCCAAAGTGATTCATGCACAGTTTTCTACAATGCACAATGCTAGGGTGTTGGTGAGTGGTTTTTAGTGCATTGCTATGTGGTTGCTAGGGGGTTCTTGGTGTTTGCAAAGGTATTATTAGGTGGTTGTAAGGGTGTTCTGGTTTGCTAGGTTTGCTTTAAGTCAAAGGCTATGTTTATGCTCACAGATTGTTTTGGCTTATCCGACTCAAATCCATTTAGGTTTTGTAGTCTGAACAGGACTGTGGTCTGAATCCGATTTTTACAAGCCCGATCCAAACAACATCTGTAGATGTTTTGAAATCCGATTTTTGTTAATGCATCGTAGTCTGAATTGTTAGATCGGATTTCATGTGTTTTTTCTTCATTTGTTGTGTGCTGCGGGTTGTTACATCATGTTTTGTGACAAGAAGACATTTACTGTGTTTCAAATGCCATAAATGATCTCTTCATGGGGCTCTTCAAAGGGAAAACAATGCTGTAGAATCATTCCAAACTGAATTTTCAAAAAAATAATCATTAAAAAGTGAGTTCAAAATGACCATTTACACCTTCTAGCACTCTGAAACTCTCACAGTGGAAGGTAAAGTCTTTGAGTGTAAAAGGGCATAGGGATGATCACTTCTGAATGGAATGCACCCATATGTCTTAAATATGTTACAGGGTTGCAAACCTCTTTTACTTTAATACAGGCATTGGCTTTACCCACCCAAAGAGATACGCTAAGGTGCGGTAAACCACACTGGGAGTGAGCCACCACAACATAATCAGGTACTGAATGTCACACGTGAATATGGGACACTTGAGCATTTTAAGCGCTTCAATATGGACTGGGGTCTCTTTCAAGAGTGAAAAACAATCAATGGCAAAACATCCATTGCTAAACTCTCATGCATGGTGAACCTACGCAAGTTTACTGTCTTTACTATGATAACTAATGTGGGCGTGCAAGCAAAAGCAACTGCAGTCTGAACAGAAAATAATTAGGTCTGGCCACATACACTCACTGAGCACTTTATCAGTAACATTATACTAATACTGAGTAGGGCCTCCATTTGCTCTCAAAAATCACCCTCTCAGACTCCTCCTCCACGACCCCCAGGACTCCATTCTTCAAGCCATTTCCCCCTGAACCCTACAAATATATCAGACAGCTTGGAAATGCTTCAAAGATTACCACCCAAATTACAATATGCCATTTCCCGATTTTTCTCTCCTTCCGTATCTTCCTTCGCCTCACACCTCAACAAAGCCAAAAACCTCCTTCCTGGTACTATTAAAGGGTACCTAAGTGGCATCCATTTCTCCCACACTATAAGCCATCCCCAGATCTCACTCTTCATCAAGGGCATTGACAAAAACCCACCCCCCAAAATCAATACCAGACAACTATAAATCTACTAAGTCATTGCCTAAACACTCTCCATCAGGGCTACATTTCTCTAAGCACCTCAAAAACCCTAGACGCCATGTTCATCCTTGCTTTCTTCAGCTTCCTCCGTTGCTCTGAACTCACCACCATGAAAAAATTACCCAAAAATCCATCTTACTATTTCAGACCTCCTTATCCTAGTCAATGACACAATCAGATACTTCATCAAACAAAGAAAAACAGACCAAACCCAAAGAGGGCATCCAAATTTCATTTTCAACCTTCCTACTCCCATCCAGTCCTTCCAATCGCTATCACACTATCTACATTACAGAGGATCCCAAACCAAAAACCCTCTAGATCCCCTCTTCGTTGATGACAAAAATCAAGCAGTATCTCAATTCTGTTTCCAAAAACACCTAAAATCTGTCCTGCTCAATTCCGGCATCTCAAATAAACCATACTCTGGCCATTTCTTTCATATTGGTGCCACAACCACAGCAGCCCACAAAGGCCTGCCTGAGCACCAGATACAATTACTGGGCCTCTGGTCATCCGACGCATATCTCAGCTACATCTGCACATCTGCATCTGCTATGTCTCCATATCAGGAAAGCACATCAAACCTTAATTAACTAATCACAAACATTCATAATCGGAGTCAGGGGGATGCTTGCTTCATCCTCGTCTGTCAATAAGCCGGCCCCACTGTATAGAATCTGTGATGGGCCTGCCTCAAACACTCAAGGGCTATCCTGTTCGAATCGCAGCAGTGGGTTCTCCCGTTCAAATGCAGTGTGAGCTAACTCATGTTTATTTGTATCGTGGGCTCTCCTGTTTGATGCGCAGCGATGAATTCCCCATTAAAATGCCGTGAGGGCCCCCATTGTCAGGAGGAGAGGCTTAGGTAGTTTCTGAGTGCCTAGGATTCACACCTCTGCTTGGGCGTGGCAGACTCCTCCAGCGCAATCCATCAAGGGCTCTCCCATTCAAACCGCAGCAAGGGTTCTCCCATCCGAACGCAGAGTGAGCTATTCACATTTATTTGTATTGTAGGCTCTCCTGTTTGAAGCTCGAAAGGACTCTTCCAGTCGAATGCAGCGAGGGCCCCTGTTCATTTGTAGGTTGGGCTCGCCTGCTTGAGCGGCCGCAGTGCCCCTTTCCTCGGGGTTTGCCCGTTCGCTGCACGGGCCCATCCATTGAACTCACCAAGCCTGGAGGGAGACTTAAGGTTGACAGGGCAGCTAGGATTCACGCCTCCGTCCGGGGCAACCCTGCCCTACACGGGGGTGGCCCCCATGTTCGGGCGTAACGATTCCTCCAGTGTTTTTCAGCTCTCGCAGAGGTCATTTCCATGTGGCTGCAACGACACTGTCTCTTCATTGCTTCTGCCTATTTTTATTCTCCATCTCTACCTATTGTACACCTCCCAATTTCCTATCCCCCGAGCGGACTCTAGTGCGAGGCTGCCTCCACTAGCAGCCCCCGCTTGTTCTATCATATTTTGGCAACTCTGCCCACCTCACACAGGGCTCAGCAGGCTCTGTAGACAACAGTTCGCTGTCCCGTTTTCTGGCATCTTTTGGGGGTTGTTTGAGCTTGGGTCAAGTCTCGAGCCTTGAGCCCCTTTCGCCCAGGACAGCGAGCCACACGTTTACACTATCTTCAATGCAGTATCACATTTAAAGTTTCGGGAGGAGCAAGTCATTTAATCCGACTAATTACACTGCCAGAGTAAGAGTATATAAACTGCTGTTTACCTCTACGTGGCATTGAGTCTTCTGGCATCCCTCTACCTCCCCTTCTCCTCCTATCTATCCATCAATAACTAATCTAAGTCCGGGGGTGGTATTCGAGCTCGGGTCGAGTCTCGAGCCCCAAGCCCCTTTCGCCCAGGACAGTGAGCCACAAGTTTACACTATCATCAATGCAGAATTACTTTTACTTGCGAACTACTGAACTACCTTTAACAAGGAGCAATACTTTGCATTTAATATGTTGTTTTTTGGAGTATTGTGCAATGAGGATATAGAGGCAGTTATCATAATCATTTCAGGTGCAGTCAGATTAGATGCAAGTCAAATTTACACCTCAGTGAATTGATTGTCAGCTGAATGTATTGTGTTTGGAAATCTTTGTTCCTGTGGTAGCTCCACTGTGCCAAACTGCAGCAAATTTGAAACACTGTTGTTGTCAGTGTGTGATGTTAGCTTGTGGAAGTTTTCATGCTAAATTAATAACTGGAACTGAGGCTAATTATTTTGTAAACAATTATTGGCTCTTAAATGCCTTTAGTGTGGAGGTCTAAGAGTTCCCATACAATAGAGGAAGCTCTGATGGAACACTTGTCTGATATGTGCAAGACCCTTTTTGAGGGGCAGATAAAATAATTATTTTGTGCTTATAAGTGTATTGTGTCATTGCTTAGCAACATGCTAATGCCAAACTCTAGCTGAGTTTCTCGTGCACTGGCACATGTGAGTGACCATTAACAGTGTTGATGCTCATAAAATGAGTTTCAAATAAGTCACTTATGAGTTTCTATGACAGTTAGTTCAGAAACATACTTTACACAAGTACACGAATGCAGATACAAGCACTTCGCCAGTGCATTGCTAACACACTGTCTGGTTAAACATACTCAACATGCATTTTTGCGTAAGTGTGGCTTTAACAAACCTCAGTACTCAAGGGGACAAAAGAGTTTGGGACTTCAAAAGATTTTGCCATAAAACCCAATGTGGTATTATTCAGGTTTATTACATGGCTCTCTAGAATACTCTATTCTGATTGTTCAGTGGCACCATCTAGCAGTCTGAGCAGTCTAGAATAACAACCGCAAATCCAGGTATCAGACCAGTCATCCAGGTGTTGCGAGCCATCTTTCCTGCTTCATGCATCACTGTGCATTCTCTACAAGTAAGATAATGTAATCATTTCAACTAAAATCAATGTTTCATATACATTTATTTATTTATTTGGCAAGTAGTCTTGTTATAAGATGCAAAATGATCAGTTAGTCACAGGCCCTGCTCTATAGGGCAAGTAGGTATAGCTGCAAGCTGGAGACTTCTGAATGGGGGCAGAATCTCCAAAAAAGGGGGGGGGTACTCAAAAGGGGGTTACGCCAACTCCAAAAGGATTAAGGTTAGGGAAAGGGTCAGGTTAGGGGCTCCCTATATTTTCAGTGGCAATTTGGAGCTCACACCCCTTTTTGGAGCTACTGTATGTCAGCAGCTATACCCTTCTCCCATAGGGGAATTTAGGCCCACCTTGGCAACCCCAAACCCACCCACCCCTCTAACTGTTTGGCCCACCTGGAGGGTCCTTACATCTAAGAGCGTGAGCCGGCCCTGGTCAGACGTACATTAATAACAAAATAAACACCAACAGAACTCTGACGCAAAGTGAAGCTGGATTTCAGCTGTTCAGCAATTTATTTCTTCTCACATAATTACATAATTTCAATGCAAATCAATATTTCATGTCCATGTATTTATTTATTTGGCTAGTAGCTAAGAACAGTCAGCCCGACAGTTTGCAACGTTGAGAATGGAATGCGTACTTGCGTTGTCTTATACATTTTGGAGCACACTACACAAAATTGAGCTTGCATAGCTAGAAATGCTTGCATTCACGTACTTGCATAGAGTACATTTCCAGGACTTAGGATGCTGCTTTAGAAAGTAGCTGCCTATGTAAGCAGTAGACAGCAAGGTAGCACACTAGGTTTTGTCTGTGCTCTGACAAAATAAAAAATAAAACATTGAAGTGAGACAAGAGAAAATACTGGCCTAGGGCTGCAACTAATGATTATTTTGATAATCGACTAATCTAACGATTATTAGAATGATTATTCGACTATTCTGGCAATTATTGCAACAATTAATCATTAGCTCTTAACAGACTATTCAGCTTGTGCCTTGACTTAAAAAGGTTGAATTGTAAGGTGTAGGTGCTGGACAGAATGACCCAGGAGCAGAGGCAACAGTTCCAAAATATTTATTAACAAAGTCAGTAATGCGCCACCACGCAGATTAGAGAGTAGTGGCTCAATCTGAAACCACAACCTGAGCAACTGACAGAGTGATGTGACAGGACAGGACCAGCTAAATCAGGAGAACGAGGTTAGTACTCAACTTAGTATAAAAATCTGGCAAAGAAACAGAGAAACATGAGGGCATATGTAGGGAGTGAAATCAGGCTGGAACAGGTGTTGCTTGACAAGCTAATTAGTGGCATGATCGGCGCCACCCTGAGAACAATGAACATTCCCATGGAAACACCGATCATGCCAGTCGAGCGCGTCTGCGAAACAGGAGGGAGAGAAAATTACAAAACAAACAAAACAAACCTGCGGGCTTACCAGAACCGTGACATTGTATTAAACGTGCTTACTAACATTAAAGAGGACAAAATCATCTTTTAAAAAAGATCTCTAAATGACATTCACTGAATTACAAGGAAAACAAATTCACTGCAAAAAATCTTATTGTTATCAAGGTTTTTTTAGTCTTTTTTCCATTTAAAATGATCCAAAAATCCTTAAAACAAGATACATTTACTTGAGAAGCAACATATAAGATATTTAGATTTATTTTTAGAGAATGTATCTTGAATATAAGTGTATTTTGTATATGTGTATATTTTCACTTGTTTATACTTCTGCCAAGACAAAATATACTTATATTCAAGATCTATCCTCTAAAAGCAAGTCTAAATATCTTGTATGTTGCTTCACAGGTAAATGAATATTGTATTAATGATATTTAGATATTTTAAAATATTTAAATATTAAATATTATATTCAACATTATCCGATAACAATTTTTTCTTCTGCAGTATAGCTCCTAAAGTAAATGTATGTTTAAGTTTAAGTACTTAAATTTAAGATATATATATTAGAAAACAAACCAAAAAAGACAAATCTAAAACCCTTTTTTTCTGCATTGTATAATGGGCTAAGACTACATTCTCTCACCTTTTTCCTCACTTCGATTCATCTTTAACTCACAAAAAACAAACTCCCTCTTCTTAACAGAGCTTGAATCGCTGATTTTCTTTATTGTGGCACATATATTATGATTCACTATGTCGCAATCCATCATGTTATAATCTAGCTGCAGCAAGCGCGCGCTAGTGTGTCATCAGGGAGAAGTTTGAAACTCTCTCGTGCTGTTTTTTTATGCGACTCATATAAGCGGCTCTGACCGCACAGAGAAATGCCAGTTCGGAGTGTGTGCTTATTTATAATATTGCGCCATATTATTTGAACTTTAATAAAGGATACATTACAGATATAACACATCCTTTTTAGACGCTCTGACAGGCAAGTTTTGCTCAAGCGGAACGGCAGGTACGGTTTTATTTCACGTCACGACGACACTGCTTCTATATTTTCTTATTTTGTATTTTTGTATTCTAATTACCTCATACTTTGCAATCTACATCACCTTAATTTTGTTTGAGAAGTTTGGAGTGTGTCTGGACTGTGAGCTGTTCATTCGTCCTCTTCTCAGTCAAGCGTGAGCTGAAGTGCGTCATCATTAGAGTTTCAAATGATCTCATGTTGAGTTAAATGAGATCAAACGACTATTCGACAACGGACATTTTTGTCGGCATTTTTTTATTGTCGACGTTGTCAATAATGTTGACTAATCGTTTCAGCCCAACTGGCCTCATCTCAATGACATTGATATTCCAGAACTGAGAAGGCATTTGTGTGATGTCACCCCAACACTTCAAACAAACAAAAAAGACCTCAATCACATAACAATCACAAAATACATCAGAATTTAGATCCATATTACCTAATGTCCCAGGTTATCCTTATTCATCCTTAAAGGTGCACTTGTGTCATCTTGGACTTACACTGAGTAGCTTGGATGCAGCATCATTTAAAATTAATAGTTTTCAGTTTCAGATGGCATTGTAGAAATTTACTATTCACAGTCAGCCATGATTACTTTAATCAATGACTGAAAGTGTCCAATAACAGGACGGTTACTGAGATTAAGCGAGTAGTATTCAGCTGGTCATGTGATTCTAACATAGCAGCCCCCATGTGCGGACCCTCTCCATGTAGAATAAAACAGCTTTTATAAGGTTACTGATATGACTGGAGTCTTCATTTTAATGTGAGTGGTCATGATTTCCTCCATATATTGCAAAATTACAATTCATGTCATTAGGAGTTAAACCTTTTTAATGAGGGAAAAATTACTGAGTGCACCTTTAATTTAGAGCTACAATTTTTCTCCCCAATTTGGAATGCCCAATTCCCAATGCGCTCTAAGTCCTTGTAGTGGCGTAGTGACCGCCTCAATCCGGGTGGCGGAGGACAAATCTCAGTTGCCTCCGCATCTGAGACCATCAATCTGCGCATCTTATCACGTGGCTTGTTGAGCACGTTACCACAGAGACATTGCACATGTGGAGGCTTCACGCTATTCTCCGCGGCATCCACGCACAACTCACCACGCGCCCCACTAAGGGCGAACCACATTATAGCAACCACGAGGAGGTTACCCCATGTGACTCTACCCACCCTAGCAACCGGGCCAATTTGGTTGCTAAGGAGACCTGGCTGGAGTCACTCAGCACACCCTGGATTCAAACTCATGACTCCAGGTTTGGTAGTCAGTGTCTTCGCTCACTGAGCTACCCAGGCCCCCCATATTGGCATTTCAGAGTAATTCTAGACAAACATGTAAAATGAACATGGATTCTGTCCCTGCTGAAGCAAATCTCAGATGGGTGACCTATTCGGGGGAATGTGTAACTTATGTAAATTCTGCTAAATACTTGCTCTCTAAATGTCAGTATGAATATTTGCATAGTCAACTGCGGGCTTTAATGATTTATATTTAGAATGCTTCTAAAAAGGTGCTAATTTTAAGGATTTATTTATTTTTAAAGATTTGTCTCTTGTTTTGTTGAGAAAAAAAGAGAAGAATTTAAATAAACTGTGATTTTAAAGAATGCCAGTACTGCAAATGTTTGTGTATGGAGATTATCTCAACAACAAAACATGTAAAATTACAAAGACCACACATTTTTTCAAGTTATTATACTTTTTTTATTATTTATTTATTTTACAGTTTAAAAGGGAAAATCTGACATCTGGAAACATTTTATTGTTGTGTTATTCATCTGTCTTCTTGGAGGAAAATGTGGAGCTTTCTAGGAAAAGCAATAATAAAGCAGTTTTTAAAAACTGGATAATGTTATGTGAATGTTAAGTACAAATGATACTAATTGAAATGGCTTGGTGCCACACCAGAAACTTTGATATTCAACCCCTTAAAGCTGTGTTTTCCCAGAACACTTGATAACTATTGGGGGTAGTTCAAACAGGACATGTTCTTTTGTCAGTCTGCAGTGTTTTTAATTGTTTTTCTACATAAACATGCAGATGTATTTGACTGATGTGACACACATAGCTGTTTTTCAGCATCTTACGCCATGACCCCTGCATGACTTCTCGAGACCCCTGTGTTCTATTCCAATTTCGCTACGTTGTGTCTCTCTATTTTTGAAGGCAAGAAAACGTCCTGTGTGAACAGCCCCTAATTCAAGCTCTGACATACTGAGACAAACCACTGACATACTGTATCAGTACTACCTAATGACAGTCCAGTATAAATATACACAGAATGAGCCAAAACATTATGACCACCTGCCTAATATGCTGTTGGTCCTCCACGTGCTGCCAAACTACCGAGGCATGGACTCTACAAGACCCCTGAAGGTGTCATGTGGTATCTGGCACCAAGACATTAGCAGCAGATTCTTCAAGTCCTGTAAGTTGCTAGGTGGAGCTGCCATGGATCAGACTTGTTGGTCCAGCACATCCCACAGATGCTCAATCAGATTGAGATCTGGGGAACTTAGAGGCCAGGGCAACACCTTGAACTCTTCATAATGTTCCTCAAACCATTCCCGAACAATGTGTGCAGTGTGGCAGGCCGCATTATCCTGCTGAAAGAGACCACTGCCATCAGGGAATAACATTGCCGTGAAGGGGTGTACCTGGTCTGCATCAATGTTTAGGTAGGTGGCCCATGTCAAATTGACATCCACATGAATGGCTGGACCCAGGGCTTCATAGCAGGATATTGCCCAGAGATTCACACTCCCTCCTTCGGTTTGTCGTCTTCCCACAGTGCATCCTGGTGCCATCACTTCCCCAGGTAAACGGCACACACGTACACGGCCGTCCACGTGATGTAAAAGAAAACGGGACTCATCGGACCAGGCGACCTTCTTCCACTACTCTAAGGTTCAGTTCTGACGCTCGCGTGCCCATTGTAGGCACTTTCGACGGTGGACAGGGGTCATCATGGGCACTCTGACCTGTCTGTGGCTACGCAGCCCCATATTTGTGGTTTGTCCCTCCTCGGACCACTGTCAGTAGGTATCACCACTGCTGACTGGGAGCACCCCACAAGTCTTTTTAGAGATGCTCTGACCCATTCGTCTGGCCATAACAACTTGTCAAAGTCGCTCAGGTCTTTACTCCTGCCCGTTTCTCCTGCATTTAACATGTTGACTACGAGAACTGATTGTTCGCTTACCATCTAATCTATCCAGACCTTGACATGCGGACTTGTTAGGAGATGATCAACGTTATTCGCTTCACCTGTAAGTGGTCATAATGTTTTGGCTCATTAGTGTACTAACTGACAATCACAAATAAAACCAACAAAAATATAAAATCATTCAAGATTAAATGTGCTAAAATAAAGGAACAAATATTTGTAACATTACTTATTTTTGATGTAATTGTGCTAAAACCCTTCAAAATCCATTAAACTTACTGTCTATACAGCTTCATGGTACATGGCGTGTTTTAGGAAAAGCTAAAGATAGCTAGTAAGATGGATCAGCACCCCCACACTATCAGTGTCAAGCATAGCATCCCATGGGACAGTGTTTTGCCCCACGGAGTTGGGTAACATCATTAATGGAGGCCTAGGCAGATGCAAGGCTCCTAAATAATATATGAGCAATGCATACTGCTCTGTTAAAACCTGGCCAGTCATTCAGGCCGGTACCTTCTCCCTAAGTGCATTAGGATCAGAGTGGAGGAAACTAGCCTTTATTGACTAAATCTAATCTATAATTCCTGTTGCTTTGTGTGCGAGGGGAAAACAAGACATTTTGGCAAATGGAGTCGAGGCTAGGTTACAACCGAATGGAAAATTTCATCCATTTCTTACATCTTTGACTTGATTTTTTGAGTTTGCTAAATTATTTGAGTTGCTTCAATGAAATCATGTTGGTGTCAAGTGACAGGAGTTTGTGTTTCAGTTTACAATGCACATTTGTCTAAAATAAGACAATGGGGTGAGCAGAAACTAAATAAAAGTGAGATGAAATGTGATTCTTTACTATGGTAACTATTTTGAGATTGTGCTTTAATAACTGGCCTATGAGAATAAGCCACGTGAGGTTGTGTCCTTCAGGAAATCAATTAATCAATTAAGGATAACATCATCTAGGGTGACTCAGGGTGATATCATGGCCATTGATAAATAATGTATAAATCTTTTGTTTATGAAAGAAAAGAACTCAATCAGAAACTAATCATTTAGATTGTAAGTATGCAATCTTTTTCTGCACAGCAAAAAATAAATAAATAAATAAATAAATAAAAATAAATAAATAATAATAATAATTTAATCAATATTGGTATTCTCCAGTAAAAAATATGTAAATATTATTAAAAACAAGACAAATTTGAATAGATTTGTAAAACATTAAGACTTGTTTTCAGAGAATATACCATGAGTAATGTGTTTAGTTTTCTATTCCCATTTTTAAATGGGGTTTTCCTGTTCTATGTATAAACATCACAATTTTGTTACATTTATACTTATAAAAACAGCAACAAAAAACAATGGTACTTATATAATATAAAATATAAAGTATCCAATATTAAGGTAACTTATTTTTTGGACTGGAAAAAGTGTTAATATCTAATGCAATATTTCTTCTGCAGTAAATTTGTCTTGTTTTAAGGATATGGAGATATTTTACTGGAAAACATGCAAAAAATGATTTTTATTATTTTTGGTGGTGTTACTGCTTAAAAAGACTGATGACTCGGGCACAGATGACCAAGTGATCTTGAGAGATAATTTACTGTTGACACACACACTTGTCTGAAGATTTATGACAGTGAAGTGATGTGTTAAACTTAACTCAAAGGTTGAATGGAAAGAAATCTCCTCAGTTTCATCCAAATCATGAAAATATCTGGCAGAATTTGCAGCTGAGAGTATGTGTCTTTTATCACCAGGGTTTTGTTGTCTTGTGATTATTTATTAATGGAGCTCATGCTTTCAATAATCAATAACCTTTTGTTTCAATAATCTAACAGACATGGAGAGATTTTATCAGCCTTGTCATGAAAGCCCGTTTCAGTGGTTCATCATCTTGAAAAGTCTTAAAGCTGAAGGGTGTAATTTCTGCGCCACAGAATCGAACTGAACAAAAAATACACCTTGTTTTCAAACAGCCTTCTGAATACGCCATTCCATCTGCCATTGATCAAACAAACAGATTGTACCGCCCCCCACTCATGGCACGGGTCAAGTCAATGTTGTTGAGTCGGGCTGGACAGGTCGCTCAAAACAAAAAAAATCATTATTATAGAGCCTCACAGACTCTGTGATTTACTTTCTTACAGCTGTCTCTGTATATAAAGAAGTTACACGTTTCAGCTTTAAGGTCCACTGTGAGAAGTTTAGAATGTAGTTCGATGGCCAAGAACATTATCATGTCTCCTTATCCTTAAATAAGCTGCAAAAAATGTTTCTTCACCATTAAGGCTGAACTTAGAGGCCAGGAATTTTAAAAAGATTGTTGTAGAAATCTCAGAGCTCATATTAACCCTGTTGAAAAGACCAGCATTTCTGGTCACCAGCATGTTGTCCTTTTGGAAAGATCATGCCAGTTGACTTGCATTTTTTGCTGAACATCATGGCTGTGCTGGTCCTCCAGTTAGACCAGCACCAAACCAGCGTTAACTAGCAAAAAAAAAAAAAAAACATTTTGAACCAGCATGGAACTTCATGCTAGTCTACATGGGCCTTTTCAGAATGGCAAGCATCAGTGTTTATATATGGGTTAAAACAAGAAACTGTTTTTGGTCTACACTAGGCAAATACCTAGTGGCCTATTTTTCACAAGCTATGATCAAACCATACACTTGTGGTGAGTCGTTGTGTAGTCAACAGAGTCATTAAGATGCCTCCATTAGATAAATAACCTTCCCACCAGTGAAGGGATTTGGAACTGCTGACTAGTTACATGTTGGTGCATTTTTTTAAATATACCTTTAGAAAATTCAACATTCCAAAAAACACATTAAAGTAAACAAACCTGATCTGACGCCCTGTTTTAAGACAGAAAATCCCTGCTGAAAAGACCAGCATTGCTGGTCACCAGCTTATGTTCTGTTTTGGGTGCTATTCTGTTGCTATGCACTTGCCAAGCTGTTCATTAACAATGAACAATATATATTTTAAAGCATTTATTAATCTTAGGTAATGTTAATTTATAAAAATAAAATAAAAATGTTAATGTCAATGTTAGTTCATAGTGCATTAACTAATGTATACAACTTTTAATTAAACAAATATTATTAGTATATGATGAAATTAACATCTAAAAGTATTGTGTATTGTTAGTTCATGTTATCTAATGTTAACAAATACAGCCTTATTGTAAAGTGTTGCCATTTTTATAGCATTTATTAATCTTGGTCAATGGTAGATCTACAATTGTTCATTCTAGATCATTTTAGTTCATAATGCATTAACTAATGTTTACATATACCATTTATTCATATGTTCCACTAGTATATGTTGGAAATAACATTAACTGAGATAAATGTGTGCTGTAAGTGTTGTTCACTGTTAGTTTATATTAACTAATGTAGTTTACTAATTTTAACAAATGCAACCTTATTTTAAAGTGTTCCTGATATTTTGTGGTGTTAATGTATGTAAACTAAAACTATACTAAAACTAAATAAAAACTAAAAAGAGACAATTTTAAAATGTAAAAACAAAATAAAAACTATTTATGCTCAATTAAAACGAACTAAAAATGAAACTAAAATTGAAAACTAAATAAAAACTAATGAAAAACTATAATAACCCTGCTATGGTGATGTTATGCAGTTGCCAAGATGTTATGGGTGTTTGCTATGCTGTTACCAAAGTGTTCTGGGAGGTTCCTGTGGTGTTGCTATGCAGTTGCCAAGGTGTTCTGAGTGGTTGCTAGGGTGTTGCCTCCTAGATACCAAGTCTTTATGATATTCTGCTCCCTAGATATGGCTCGAGTTGTCTTTCAGTTTCAGTGTCTAGGGGACACACACACACACACACACACACATATATATATATATATATGAAATAGCACACATAGTCATTGCATACTTGTCCACAACAAGTCAAATGATTTGTGAAAATGCAAGTGCAGTTTTGCACATGTTTGTTTTTACAAACTGAGCTACAAACTGAAATTATATAATTTATCTTATCTTATCTTTTCTTACCTTAACTTACCTTACCCAGGGTTGGGGAGTAACTGAATACATGTAATCCAAAGTATTTAGAATACGTTACTGACCTTGAGTAATCTAACTGAATACGTTACAAATTACTTTTTACAGCATGTAATCTGTAATCTGTAGTGGAATACATTTCAAAAGTAACCCTCACAACCCTGACCTTACCTTACCTTATATTATATTATATTATAGAAGTTGTATTTAATCTGGAATATTCCTTTAAAATGCTTAAAGGAGAACAAATATATACAGTATATTCACTTGAAATCCCTCGAAATCATTAGGCTGAGGCATATGTTGACTGATCTATACAGGTTCTGGGTTGAGGAAAGTTCTACTCAATTAACTGTACTAACACTACAGTCCTAATGCCTGTTCACACCTGGCTGAAATGGCACACTTGGGCTCAATCACAAAAGAACACTTTCTTCCCTTCATGTGCCATAGAACAGCAGAGGTCTGTAATGTTCAGGAAGCACATTTGGCTTTTATTTGAATATCTATAAATTGTGAAAATGAATGCCTGTGTGTTTATATATGCATGGGGTTCCAGGCAGTGAGAGACTACAGCTCTGTTGCCAGCTGTGCTCTTGTTAGTGTCTCTCAGTCCACTCCACATGGTTATGTCAGCACCTCATTCGGGTGGGTTCCTGAGGTCTGTGCAGAGATTGAAAGAGGAGAGGCGCAGAAAGAGTAATCAATCTCGTCTGGAGTCTACACTTATCTATTTGTATCTGGAATTCAGTGTGCTGTGATGGTTTACATTAGCAGTGCACACTCTTTGGCTTGGGTTATTTAAAAGGGTCATATCATAAAGAATCAAATTGCCCTTGATCTTTTGAAAAAAAAAAAAAAGGAAAAAAAAAAAGTATTTTACTGTAAAACAAATTTTCACTTTCAAAATGTAAGACTTTCATTTAAAAAAGAAGAAAAAAATGCCATTTATTGACGCTACACAGCAAAATCTCATTTCGCTCTGTACTTCTACAATGTTTGATATTGGAATTAAATGAACACATAACTGCTCACATTTACATCAACTACGCCTTTTGGCCTGCCCAGTCGTGGTGTAGTAAAATTTAAAAACACCAGAAGAACTAACAATAAGAGTAATATGTGTAAAAGTTTAACAAAACTTGCTGTTTCATGCTCTGAAATCCAACATTAGCAAAGAGTGGCCGGCTTTTCGGTCTGATCTTAATGGTTTATGCAGCTCATTTCAGCAGATTGTTTTGTGAATGTGTCATTATGTGATGCAGGCTTTTGTACAAAAAGACAGTTATTGAAGATGGGGCAGGTAAAAAAAAAATATTGAACTCGACAGAAAACCCGCTGTTTGTGAGTATATAAGCGTTGTTCGTCATTTGACAGAGATCATTGACATTCACAGAGTCCTACAGCCACATCAAAAATTTATAAAAAGATCAGGGAGAGGGTGTAAATGGTCAGAAAAAATAAATAAATCTGAATGTTGACATGAAACAACTCACCTTGTCTCATAGATCATCATAATAGTTCGAGATAATAGGCTCGTACTAAAACATAGGCCTTTTACTCCAATATAGAAACATTTGTGAATCAGCGAACGCTGTTATTACGATTTTTCCTAAGTTTAACCCCAAACCTAAACCTTAACATGAGTTGCTGTACCAAGGAGAATAGAAAAACGTTGGGCTTTTGAATGTGTTCTTACGATTTTTCCTAAATTTAACACCTAAACTAAACCCTAAACCTTAATTTTAAAGCTGAAGGGTGCAACTTTTTCGGTGTTAAAATACTTTTCCCTATCCCAGCTTAATATCCAGACAACTATAAGTAAGCCATTCATAGGTACATTTTCTTGAAAACTGTAAACATTGTGTCTTTGTGGTGCTATGAAAATTCCTCTGATTGAGTGACCCGTCTCATGAGACATAACAACATTGACTCGACCAATGGCGTAAGTTGGGGGTGGGACTATGTTTGTTTGATCAATATAAGACAAGTGGTGTGGACAAGTGGTTGAACAATGTTTATTTTTGCAATTCCGTTCGATGGCGCTAGTAGCGCAGAAATTATTACACACTGCAGCTTTAATAGGAAAACAATTTACCACGGAGGAAAGAAATCACTGGGGTTTGGAACCAGACGAGGGAAGCATATCTCAGGTTATTGACATATATCAGTCATTTTTATTCCATAAATAAATATGGAGTAACTAAATTTTTTTCTTAAAATAAAGAATTGGATAGAAGGCTCACTTAAATTTGATACCTGTATTGTATCGATCTGAAATTTGGTTTGTTGGAGTCTTGGGGAATAAAATAACACCTTTTTGTATGACCCAAGTTGTCTGATATTTCACGATTTCACCATCTCATTTGAATTATTACGCATTGTGTGGGGGATGACTTGACCTAGACCCATGCTCGAGTCAACCACACATAAGTACTATTCGTAAATGTTCAGAGCATGCATACTACCCTTAACCCTTCTATTCTGTTCAAGAAGGGCAGCTTACTTAACTGTTCGCAGCCATTTTAGGCCAGAAACAGTAATGATAATGACAATATGAGAATGTCTCATGTATTGGGGCAGATTGCTGCCATCTGGTGAAGAAAAAAAAAACATGACTTGAAAATCATGTTATAACAATAATAGCCAGTAGATGGCTGTAGTGTTCCATGTAGCTACCTTCTCTTTAGTAATTCTAAATTTGATTGCAAGGCATGCATTTGGATATATATACATTTACTTTGTTCTTTGTGCTCTGTGTGTGTGTGTGTATTGTTGTTGTTGTTCTGCCTTCTGGCTGTGTTGGTCTAACCCATTTATTTCTGTGTGTGTGTGTGTGTGTGTGTGTGTGCGCATGTTATGCATTGTGGCTGATTTATAGATTTTATATGACAAAATTCAAAAGTTATAGCATTACCAGTTATTTTTTTGTGTGTGTTTGTGTGTATGTGTGTGTTTTGCACTCTGCATGTTGTATAGTCTCACTCCTTCATTTCTGTGTGTGTTTGTTCTGCATTGAGGCTTTTTTAAAAATGTCATTTGACAAATAAAATAAAAATTACTCTTTCGCATTCATTTCCTATGGTTGTTCAATTTTTACCACAAATAGTAAAGGCGTTGCTCTCTCTCTTTTGTTTTATGACCACTTAAACATTTCGAATAAAGTCCCAAAAAAATTGTGTGTTCAGATGGAAAGTAGTGGAAAAGTCACTAAGTCTTGTACTGCTCAGATTCCTCAAAGGAAATTATTTTTATTACATTAGAAAAATTGATTTCAGTCAAAAATGTCCAAACAGTATAGGAAGGTTAATATAGTTGGAGACAGTTTCTTTATTAGACATTATTAAAATGCCCTCTGGAATAACTGATTCCGGTTAAAGGCGGCATTCTGCATTCAAATATTGATTTATTTATTTACATTGTATAATGCCCGCTAAACTGTATAATTGACCGCTATACCAGGCAACCGATTTTCTCATACAGCTTCTGTGCTAGTTTCATATCTCTCATATATATCACTCTGCAGTCTTGTTCTTCTCACATATTAACAAATAATTTTGACTGAATGTTTAATATATATATATATATATATATATATATATATATATATATATATATTTTGATAAGTAGCTGTGTAATAAGTGGGATATTGTACATACAGCCAGTGATTACTGCAAAATAAACCCTTTCAAGGTGATGCAAGATCTCTGCTTTGTGTCAGGATCTGACCACCCTGTCTGGTTACTTTGCGATAATGACTGCCCGTGCATTATCCCTTGGTAATTTATGAGGCACCAACTCCAGAACCAAATCAGTTTGTGATGTAGAATGTTTGGTGTGAATTCCCTGTATGCTGTATCAACATATAATGATAAAATAAAGTGTCTTTGCGCTGTGCACATTATGTTAGTGCAAGACTGAGAGTCAATGGTGTACAATGGAACATCAATTTCAGTGATATAGCTGCATTGTTGAATTGCAGCCCTATGGCTCATCCTTTCACAAGAAATCTGTCTTGTAAACTGAGCTGACTGGCCAGTTATGACCTCAGCATGCAAGAATGAGTTCTCAGCCCAGACCTGCTTTAAACCAGCACAGCCTGCCAGAGAAACTGAGACTCATTATCACCGTCCCTGAGCAACATAAGCACAGTGGGTGGAGTCGAGGAAATAAGCCCTAGCCTCTACAAGAAGGAATCATTCATAGTCAATGTGGGAAGCAGCAGTGCTGTGTGTACATCCAAGTTCCCAAGAAAGCGAGACCACAGATAGGGTAATAGGGCAAGTTGTCACAAAGAAAAACTAAATAGTCATAAGTTTAATTACCAAAATGCTTTTTGTGGAGTTCAGAAGTGTTGTTCTGTACTAAAAATTATATTATCAGCATAATCTGAGTGAAAATTTTAATTGGAATATGAAAATGAATTTCAGAATTTCATATTATTTGGGTCTTCCATTTGCTTTAATGACAGCATGCACTCGAACTGGCATGGACTTAACAAGTTTGATGATCCAGCATGATTTGAGAATGTTCCACAGAGAATCTTGTGTGCTTCAATGGAAGCAAGAATATTTGACCTTTTGTACAAAGAATTTAACATAACCAATGCCACAAATTTGCTTATTTGATAGTAAGCTAGAAATCAATCTTCATTTTACATCATAAAATTACTTTGTTTTAAAATTTCAAAATCCTAAAACTTTTTGTTTATTTCCAGGTTTAAATTATATTTTCAATCTGGCCAATGTGGATATTGGAATCCTGCTGGGACTCAAACATTTAGTTCAAAACTGTCATAATTTAGCATTATTTTTGTGAATTGTGTACTTCAAATTAAATCCATACAGAAGTCTGATGAAATGGGCATATGAGCACATACAGGTGCATCTCAATAAATTAGAATGTCGTGGAAAAGTTCATTTATTTCAGTAATTCAACTCAAATTGTGAAACTCGTGTATTAAATAAATTCAGTGCACACAGACTGAAGTAGTTTAAGTCTTTGGTTCTTTTAATTGTGATGATTTTGGCTCACATTTAACAAAAACCCACCAATTCACTATCTCAAAAAATTAGAATATGGTGACATGCCAATCAGCTAATCAACTCAAAACACCTGCAAAGATTTCCTGAGCCTTCAAAATGGTCTCTCAGTTTGGTTCACTAGGCTACACAATCATGGGGAAGACTGCTGATCTGACAGTTGTCCAGAAGACAATCATTGACACCCTTCATAAGGAGGGAAGCCACAAACATTCATTGCCAAAGAAGCTGGCTGTTCACAGAGTGCTATATCCAAGCATGTTAACAGAAAGTTGAGTGGAAGGAAAAAGTGTGGAAGAAAAAGATGCACAACCAACCCGAGAGAACCGCAGCCTTATGGTTGTCAAGCAAAACTGATTCAAGAATTTGGGTGAACTTCACAAGGAATGGACTGAGGCTGGGGTCAAGGCATCAAGAGCCACCACACACAGACATGTCAAGGAATTTGGCTACAGTTGTCGTATTCCTCTTGTTAAGCCACTCCTGAACCACAGACAACGTCAGAGGCATCTTACCTGGGCTAAGGAGAAGAAGAACTGGACTGTTGCCCAGTGTTCCAAAGTCCTCTTTTCAGATGAGAGCAAGTTTTGTATTTCATTTGGAAACCAAGGTCCTAGAGTCTGGAGGAAGGGTGGAGAAGCTCATAGCCCAAGTTGCTTGAAGTCCAGTGTTAAGTTTCCACAGTCTGTGATGATCTGGGGTGCAATGTCATCTGCTGGTGTTGGTCCATTGTGTTTTTTGAAAACCAAAGTCACTGCACCCGTTTACCAAGAACTTTTGAAGCACTTCATGCTTCCTTCTGCTGACCAGCTTTTTAAAGATGCTGATTTCATTTTCCAGCAGGATTTGGCACCTGCCCACACTGCCAAAAGCACCAAAAGTTGGTTAAATGACCATGGTGTTGGTGTGATTGACTGGCCAGCAAACTCACCAGACCTGAACCCCATAGAGAATCTATGGGGTATTGTCAAGAGGAAAATGAGAAACAAGAGACCAAACAATGCAGATGAGCTGAAGGCCACTGTCAAAGAAACCTGGGCTTCCATACCACCTCAGCAGTGCCACAAACTGATCACCTCCGTGCCACGCCGAATTGAGGCAGTAATTAAAGCAAAAGGAGCCCCTACCAAGTATTGAGTACATATACAGTAAATGAACATACTTTCCAGAAGGCCAACAATTCACTAAAAATGTTTTTTTTATTGGTCTTATGATGTATTCTAATTTTTTGAGATAGTGAATTGGTGGGTTTTTGTTAAATGTGAGCCAAAATCATCACAATTAAAAGAAACAAAGACTTAAACTACTTCAGTCTGTGTGCATTGAATTTATTTAATACACGAGTTTCACAATTTGAGTTGAATTACTGAAATAAATGAACTTTTCCACGACATTCTAATTTATTGAGATGCACCTGTATAAATACTGTGTGTGTGTTAGGTTTGGGTGGTTTACGGACCAAGCGACCTTCTTCCACTGCTCAAAGGTCCAGTTCCGACGTTCATGTGCTCATAGGTGCTTTCAACGGTGGACAGGGGTCATGCGCAGCAGGGTGCGATGCATTGTGTGTTGTGACACATTCCTCCCATAACCATTATCTGTGACTAGTGCCACAGTAGACCTTCTGTCGGTTTGGACCAGAAGGGATAGCCTTCTTTGCCCTCACGCATCAATGAGCTTTGGACGCCCAACACCCTGTCACTGGTTTGTGGTTTGTCACTCCTCGGACCACTGTCGGTAGGTAATCACCACTGCTGACCGGGAGCACTCCACAAGCCTTGCCATTTCAGAGATGCTCTGACCCAGTTGTCTGGCCATAACAATTTATGACTCAGGTCAACTCAGGTCTTTACTCCTGCCCATTTGTCCTGCATTTAATACGTTGACTACGAGAACAGATTGTTCGCTTACCATCTAATCTACCCAGACCTTGACATGTGGCCTTGCTCGGAGATGATCAACATTATTCATTTCACCTGTGAGTGGTCATAATGTTTTGGCTCATCAGTATACACACACAATTATAGTTCATATATTTAAGCAAATATGCACGTACATATTCAAATAGTATTTGGGAAAATATATGTATGAAAACAGACATTTTTGTAGTATTTAGAAATATACTGTATTTTGCATATATGTACAAGTATGTGATGTTTTTATATCAGCGAAACCCAAACATGAACATATTTTATATATGTGTTCTGCATATATTGCCATGTATCAGATTTCTGTATGGGAAATTCCAACATACTCATATTTTTGTAACAAGTAAACATTATTATGAATGTAGATATTAACCAAAAGGTGTTCTTTGGACAAGGGTGTTTTTCATAAATGTCAGGGGAGACTGTCACATGTATTTTAAATTTTATACAATTAATTAATTGCAAATTATGTTGGCCAAATTAGCATTTGCTATTTTGTGTGTTACCGTTTACATGTCTGCTGTTTCATGAACTGTTCTCAGATAATTGTTTTACTATTTAAATTTAGCTGAAAAGCCATCAAATACCTTATAATAGGCAATTTAATGGCATCTCGTACTTACCCCATTCGGTGTGACCTGTTCCCATTGATAAATGTGACTGTGTTAAATGAAAGGTATCTCGTTTTTCCTGGGATAAAATGGACACGCGAAATATATTTTGTGCAGGCAAAACTTAAGGTATGTGTCTATACAGAAATTGACTTTCATAAACCTTTTAATATACCTACCCTGAGAAATATTCACTGGAGTAAAGAAATGTGACAACTAGCCTCAGTCTCCCCTATATTTTAATTTCATCACATGGTCTTAATACCTTTCCGTAATGTGTCAAGATTTATTTAGTGCACTTTACATAATAGACAGCTCAAATGGGCCTTTAAATAAAACAATTTGATGGTTTGGCTGTTGTAAATGGAGCCATCAAGACAGCAGTATAAATTAACATCTGTGTCTGTTGTGTTTTGAAGGTGACCACAATGTAAAAAGCTAAATATATATGGAAATAGCTCCTTAGCATTAAAAGCTCTCTGAACCTCTCTGTGGTTTCAATGAATGACGTAAAGAAATGTGTCCTTAGAGACTGTCCATTTAGCCTGATGCATCAGTATATAGGTACAGAGCAGAATGCATCTTTCTTATTACCCATTAACAACACAATGGGAGGGACGAAAGACATTGTCAAGACGTCAGGTTACATTAACTAGCCTTTTAACAATAGGAATCCATATAAACAGTAAAAAGACTGGACTCTAGCAAGACAAAAGATCTCTAGACATAACTGAAACGCAAGAATATTAAGCAAACACGTGAACATCAATTAAATACACAAAAAGGCCATTTTGTTTACTCTTGTAAAGAGCTGCCTCACATTATGAACAGTAAAAGGGCGCCACCTACTGCCCACAAGCCTTCATAATTCACAGAGGAGCAACTTCTGTGCACACGATTCATTTACACTAAGAAAACTTCAACTTAAGACTTTATTAGACGACTTCAGCTTTTAAATCATTAGCTTTAAATATAAAAAATATTTTCCATTTACAAAACTTTAAGCTGATTAAAGGTGCATTCAGTTTTATTCTCGAGTCGTATGTTGTAGAAATTGTAGAAACGCACTATTCGCAGTTATCCATGACGGTCCAATTACATTGTGATAAAACGAGTAATATTCGGCTTGTCATATCTCAACATGCAGCACCATTTGTAGAAAAGGAGCCTTTTCTCCAAGACCGATATTACTTCGTCTTCCATTGAGTGGTAGGCTTGGAAGTTCACCCAAAAATTAATCATTTTTCATGCTATCCCAGATGTGTACGATTTTAACACAAATGAAGATTTTCCAGAACCTCAACTTTGTAGGTCCATACAATTCAGGTGAAGGGGTTGACCAAACCTCTGAAGCATAAAAAAAAAAAAAATTCATGGGACTCCAGTGGTTTAATATAGATCTTGTGACCCAATCACTTTGGGTGAGAAATAGATCAATATTTCAGTCCCTTTTTCCTATACATCTAAGTGAGGATTTATAGTGGGAGAAAAAAAATAAATATTGACCCATTTCCTCACCCACACCCATCACATTGCTTCTGAAGACAATTAAGCTGCTGGAGAGGCAATTTAAGCTTCTAAAAGGTAGGATAGCATTCACTTGCATTGTGAAGACCAGAACCGAGATGTTCTAAAATCTTCAGTTATGGGATGCAGTGTAGAGAATTCATTTAGTTTCTCTACAGCCAAGACAAACTGTGCTTTTAAATGAGCAAGATGCTTACTAGCCTCTATGGCAGAGGAGATAATTTGTCATGGCAGAGTTGTAAACTAACACCATAAACTTAAACCCTTATAGGCCTCATTAACTTCCTTTGCATCGATTACAGCACATTTGGAAATGCCACAAAGATGGTCAATAAAGCTCCCCATGCATTGGGCCAGAATATACCATTAAAATAAAATCACCATGAATGCAACTGCGGCACTTTGCATGACCGTTCAAAAAAAAAAAAACCATACAAACGGGAGACAAGTTAAGACTTCTAAAATGTTTATTTGAATTCAAAAAATGTACAAGGTTGCATAAACTCTTGGAACATGGCAGTGCAGGAGAAAAACCTGTAAAATCATTCCTCAAAAGAAATTAAAATTTGAACAGTAAAAGCATGCATAAGTTACAATTTTTACATGGCAGCACACAGTGCTCAAGTCTCTTCAGAAATAACCCCACACTATGAGATTTGCTTGGCCAGGTCCTTGATCAAGGATGACTTCAATTGAGAAATGGTGGCAATCTTCATCTGCTTCTGACTGGAGTATTTGTTCTTCACAGCCTGCAGAAGAGAAGTTCATTGGAGTCATAAGGCAAAAATGAAACATGGACATTTAGAAAAACTCAAGCTATTTGAACAAAGTATAGGCCAGTGAAGCATCAGGCCCAGTCCACTCACCAGGTGCTTTGAAAGTCCCTCATTGACCCTCACAACATTCTTAGCAATATGCCGCATCACAGGAACCAGCTCATCTTCGGTGTAGCCCATATAGTGCTGGAGAGTAGGGGTCTGCAATGTGCCAAAATGTAGGATGTTAGATGACTAACAAATTGAAGTAAACCCTTGACAAAGCAAAGCACTCACCCATTCTCCACAGTTGAAGACCTTTAGAGTGAGGGCATAAGCTGCACTAGCCATTTGGGATGGAGGAAAGTGGACCATGTCATAGTCAACCATGGTGAGCTCCAGGAAGTATTTGGCCAAAGTGTGATACTCAGCAGTAACCTGCAAAGCATCGACATTAGTATTAACACCAAAAGCACATGTCCTAAACAAGCCTTGTAGAATGAGGGGATGTTAGTAGTTTACATCTCCAATCTTTGAAGCCCTCCTGAGGAACTGTAGGGGCATAGGTCTTCCAATGCTGAAGTCGAGAACCCTCAAGACCTTCATCTCCATCTCACGGATCTGAGCGGTGGTGTAGGCACGGTCTGTTACAAATGCAAAGTCTGCAATCTCAGGTGGGTACATCTCTTCGTACTTCGAGGCGATGAACATGGCCGTTACACCAATCAGCTGGAGCTGCTTCTTGGGAACTGGATGATCCTGATGGGAGAAAAGTGGCTGCCCATTAGAAGCCAACTCATGTTGATGAGTATTAGGAAAGACCTCAATCTGCAAGGAACTCACCTGAAGGAAGCGATCAATGATTGCAACTGTCATGTACATGGTCTCCTGCAGCAGCCTAAACTTAATTTGGACCTGGATGAGCCAGTCAATAAGAATAGCACGCATATTTCCTGTGACCTCTCTTCCATCAAGGTATCTTGGCCTAACAGCTTGCTCAGCCTATTGGAGACAAATGCAGTAAAGAACTGTACCTTACCTAAAACCAGCATAAACTTAAAAAGGGCAGTTTTCCATGCAAACCTCAAGCTGACGAAGATACAGATAGATGTCCTTGACGTATTCACTGCAAAGCATGGGATTATCATAGTCATCAGCATCCACATCCTTGATATTAAGCAGAACGTCAGAGAAAGCCTGACACAGATCATCTGAAGCACAGCCTGAGGTCTCCATGGGAACAGGAGATGAGGGTTCCGATAAGATCTGATGACATAGAAATTAATCTTTGTAACAAAGCATCAGAATAGACCATTTCACAGCAGCAACACCTTGATCTTTGACAGAATGAAGACTGAAGGATAGACGTACAGACTCTTCAATGGGTTACACATTAGCATAAGAGTTTTAGATAGATTCTTTTGTTCCGCTCATGAAACTAGACAGTTTGTAGGAAACTGGATGAGATCTAGACTTCTTGCTAGCTTAGTACAGAGCATGTAATTGAAGAGGCAGTAAGTCCATCCCTCACGGTCTTATTTTCATTCCATCAAAGATGGAAATACTGAATAAGGTGTACTGCACGCACACTTAAAGACTCTGAATTGCATAAGATCCTTCAGATTAAACAGTACTGCAGTGGCCAAGGATAACCTTGCATTCAAATACCAAGCATTGGCAAACACTAACACCTTTAGGCAAAATATAGGTGAATATTCTACATTTAAAAAAAAAAGTTCTCTGGACCTACTGAAAGACTTCCTTCTTAGAAGGCAAATGCCAACAAGAGTGGCTTGTTGACAGTTCCCTCATCATATATATCAGCCTATTAATCAGCCAGGGGTGATACTGGTATTTAAAAAAAAAAAAAACCTAGTCTACTTAATCTTGCTTCTACATGCTGTAATCTCACCTCAGTAGGTCCTCACAAACCAAGTGAATGGTGGCCAGAACTGATGGTCTAAAGAGCACAAGGGAAGCACAAATAAACCCACACAACTCCAGTTGTTTAAATCTATATCGTCAGAAGCGACTATGATAGGTGTAGGGAAGCAGATCGATATTTAAGCCCTTTACCATAAATCACCACTTCCACATGCTTTTGTCTGTCAATTCACATTCCATGTGCACTTTCACTAATGTCATCTCCCTGCCCTGTAGGTGGAAAGGATTTGTGCAGTGTCTCACCCACACCCATCTAGTCACTTCAGAAGACATGGATTTAATCACTGGATTCATATGGATTACTTTGAAGCTCGATGCACATGAAAAGTTCTGGTGACCATTCACTTGCATTGTATGGACCTAGAGCTGAAATACTCTTCTAAACCTTCATTTGTGTTCAGCAGAAAGTCATATACATGTAGGATGGCATGAGCAAAGGGCGTTTCATTTCTGTGGTACTATGATTCTTCTCTTGTGAGGCAGCACCTCTGGTCAAGGCAGCCTAGCTTTTGCTGCATTTTCGTTTTGTTTATGCATCTCTGAAGCTCACCTGAACTTCATTCTGAAGTTTAGTCGACTCCTTTTTGGGCTGCTCAACTACAGGTGCCTTCTCAGCCACGACCTCAGCGTTGGGTGCAGCCTTCACATCCTTTTGTGCAGAAAGAGGTTAAAATTGGTGTAAAGAGCAAACAAAACCCTGAAGGAGCACTGACTGAAAAGGGGAGAGAAAGAAAAAAAAAAAAAAAAAAACCCCCCATTACCTTCTTCCTCAAAGCCTGTCGCGTCTGTGGATTGTTGCCGATCTCCCCCAGAGCGGCCCGCGGCCTCAGTGCGGGCATTTTGTTCGCTACAACTGCCTTCCCGGGCAGAGCGGTCTGATTCTCGCTGCTGGCCAGACGGGTGGTCTGAACAAACACAAAGCATTCAAGTTGAGAATTAAATAAAGCAGGAGAACTGTTCGGGAGGGGAAATTGACGTATATAAACACCTGCATAAACAACGACGCCATTTGTGCACGGGCAAACTAGAGTTTAAAGATTATGCGTTGTAGAAATAGATAAGGGAGTATCACAAGCAACAAATGAGTACTACATAATCGGCGTGACCCACGAGTTTCAGTTTTTAAACGAATGGGTGCGCTTCATAATTGCACAAATTCAAGAACAAGAAAGTAAAAATAGCACGCTAATAAAACTCAGCCTTGAGTGAAGTGCGAGAGAAGGAAGTTACCATTCTATACTGAAACGAAGCCAACAAAAAGGCTCAGTTGCATCGTCGTGAAAGTATAACAAATGCATCATATTTTCGGTTCTCTTCCATCAGTAGGTAAACATAAAATGCATTAAAACTCACCCTTGTAACACGGAGAGCCATTGTTATAGAAGCTTATTGCTGTGACTCGATGAACAAACTGGCTGACTGTACTCAAGCGAACACGATATAACACGACTTCTGCTCTTGGGTTTAAATTGTCGCTCTTTCGAATGTGATTCGCTGTGGTTCGAAAAACATTGCGATCTGATTGGCCCAGCCGCACCTGATTTCAATGCGTTCCCAGGGCAACTGATGAGCACGTGACGCCAGGGGGCGGGGACAAGAATTGAACGTGTTCTTCTTGTATTGTACTATGGTGTCGGGTGCGTTCACTGCCATCGTCCGCAGTGGAGTGTGTGGAAATATACTATCCATAATTCTCCAAAAACTGTTCTTTTATAGTTCTTCATTTTCAGTAATATTACTCACGTTGCGCGAGCCCAAGTTATGTTTCTCATCACAGTGCACATGCAAACTTAGTAGTTTTAAAGTCTTATAACTACTTCAGTAACAGTAACTGTAGCCTACTTTTACTTACTACTAACTCTTAAAGGTATAGTTCACCCAAAATTAAAATTCTCTCATCATTTACTCACCCTCATGCCATCCCAGATGAGTATGACTTTCTCTCTTCTGCAGAATAGAAACGGAGACATTTTAGAAGAATATTTCAGCTCTGTAGGTCCTTACAATGAAAGTGAATGGTGACCAGAACTTTGAAGGTCCATAAAGCCAGCATAAAAGTAATGCACATGGCTCCAGTGGTTAAATCCATATCTTCAGAAGCGATATGATAGGTGTGGGTGAGAAAAAGTTCAATATTTAAGTCATTTTTACCATAAATCTCCACATTCACTTTCAGATTCTTCTTTTGTTTTTTGGCGATTTGCATTCTTCGTGCATATCGCCACCTACCGGTCAAATGTGGAGATTTATAGTAAAAAAGAACTTAAATATTGATCTGTTTCTCACCAACATCTATGATATTGCTTCTGAAAACATGGATTTAACCACTGGAGTCTTATGGATTACTTTTATGCTGCCTTTATGTGCTTTTTGGAGCTTCAAAATTTAGGTACTCATTTGATACCTACAGAGCTCAGTTATTCTTCTAAAATTCTTTGTTTGTGTTCAGATGAAGAAAGAAAGCCATACACATCTGGGATGGCATGAGGGTGAGTAAATTATGAGAATTTTCTTTTTTGAGTGAACTATGCCTTTAACATTTTTTTTTTTTCCAAAGATATGAACACATCTAAATTGTACATACCCCTTTATAGTGTTTTATAGCCTGATACTTTTGTTTCCATTTGCTCCTACTTATTTAGGGTACAACGGGGCAAAAGGCACACCTTAAGGAAAATTTGCTTCTTTTTTTTTTGGATCACAAAGTGTCTCAAGAAATACATTTTATTTTTATTGAATATTGATGGAGCAACATAATTTGAGTGAAATTAAATAACAACAGAAGGCTGTTTTGAATACAATTAGTTTAAAAAAAAAAAAAAAGGTGGCAAGGGAGGGGGGTTATAGTGATATAGTGTACATACCGGGCAATAGTTATAGGGAACAATTTGCCAACTTATGTAAATACTTCTGAGACAACAAGATGCTTTTTTTAAGTAGCAAATTAAGATGCTTATTCAAAATAACCACTTCAGAAAAATGTGCACAATTTCCTGTTCATTTCAATCACATTTGGCATTTTATAACATCTCAAGTATTCTATAAACAAATTAATCTCCATTGTGATTGAAGCAGTCAATGTGAGCCCACTTTGAATTTTTTTTAATAACAAATCTATTCCCCCACTTAAGAAAAACAATGTGTTTTATAGAGGCTTTTAGCCCCTACAACATATATATATATATATATATATATATATATATATATATATATATAATTAAATATTAGATCAGATTGCCTCAAAATCAACCTTTAGACACCACACACAAAGATCACATGGAAGAGGAAAAAAATTGCAGTTCATAGTGTCAAACAGATGTTTAGGAAAGTGCTGTGGTAGTTTTTGATGCTATTTAGTGTTTTGGGAGAAAATAAAATCAAAGTAGCCTTTTCCCCCATTGTATCCTACTACTTATTCTTTATCTAATTTATTGGTAACAATTTACAATAAGGTTCCATTGATTAACATTAGTTAATGCATTAGTTATCATGAACTAACAATGAACAATATATTTTTACAGCATTTATTAATCTTTGTTAATGTTAATCAAAATAGAATTGTTCATTGTTAGTTTAGGATTAATAAATGCTGTAAAAGTATTGTTTAATGTTAGTTCATGTTAACTTAAGTTTACTAATGTTAACCTTATTGTAAAGTGTTACAAATTTATTCTATATAAAAACTACTTTCTACTGTGTGATTGTAGAATAATGCATTTCACTCTCAGCAAGTACTGCTATTTTTGTTATTGCACATTTAACATATAAAATTGACTTCACTGTTTCCACAGTCCCACTATAAAAAAAAAACAAACTCTTCTGACCGATTAGTTTGAAATGTATCCCAATATGAATCATCATGCTCATCATATATATCCCAGAGGCCCCTAAAATGAACAAATTCTGTGTACATTATTATTATTGAATAAATTGATTGGTGGTTTGAGAAATGTATTCGATGTGTAAGCTCTTACTCCTCCAAGGTATTATAAATACTGAATAATTGATGTGTGATGTCATATGAACTCCTGTACAAGTACTATACTATATCCTATACTATACTATCCTACCTGGACTAGTACTGAGATCTTGCTTAAAATATGCTTTTAATGTGTTTATAATACATCACTGACAACAACCAGACAGAGCCTGCTGTACTTAAAATGTTTTTTTTTTTTTTTTAGTTTTTAATAAAAATGAAGGGATTAAAATTACATCTTAAATGTCTTTATTTCTTTATATTTAAATTTGTTAAAACAACAGTTTACATGATACATGTGCCATCTTTGTAATATTTCATGGACTCCATCTGTTGTGTCATGGTTATAACTTCGTGGAATCCGGTGCTTAGGCCAGACATGTGCTGGAAGTAAGCCTCTTTTTCCAGCTGAATAGATAGGTTATTAACACCAGCATCCTTCAGCGCAGCCGACACCTGAGAAGAATTGACGCAAAAGCATTACAGATTGGTCAGTAAAGCAGGTATTTTGATTTTTAACTAAATTAAATAGTTCTACACAAAATATCGGACATGAAAAATTTAATTTAATTCTTGTAAATTCGATAAAGATGCAGAAGTAGCATTCAAACCTGCTGAATAATTCGCTGTTCCACGACATCAGACATAAGTTGCAGATGGATGGTTCCAGCAAGGACATTTGCAGAATGCGTCCAGAAGTGAGGGTCACGGTACGACAGAACGCCTTCTATTTTCTGAATCTGAGACAAACAAGATATCATTAAATAAAAGTGCATAAAACATGTTTCTAGAATTGCTAGTTCCATGGCACAGCATTCTGCAATTAAATATTTCGTATAATGACCGCTAAACTGTATGATTAAACGTTGACCTTAGCATCTAATTTCCTGCAAATAAAACCTTTTATGATGATACAAGACCACTGTACATTCTCCTTTACATTATAACGCTGAGAGAAATAAAAAAAACGATCAGCCATCCAAGTCTGAAAAATGATTTTAATAGAAATTCCACATTCTTTTGCCGTCGTACCTTTTCAAGGGCAAAGTTAAGCTCTTTCTCATGTTCAGAAGGAGTTCTCAGTAGAAGAACCTCACAGGCGTCCTTTATCAAAGGAATGACACTGAGAAAAATCAGTGTGGAGATGAAGAGAGAACAAATGGGGTCTGCAATCAGCCATCCGAATTGTCTGATGAGAATAGTGGATATAATCACACCAACACTGCCCAGCGTGTCAGCCAGCACATGCAGAAACACTCCTGCAAATCGGAAAGGGAAATTATGAGTGTACAGAAATATCTTCAGTACACTCATTTCCAAATGATCCATACACTGGAGATGCACTTAAAGTATGAAAACAATATAGGAAAAAAAAAATCTAATAAAATCAATTCAATTCTTTCCATTTAAATACAAAATGTAGATTTAGATTTGTATACACATTAATCGTACCACAATTGGCCTCAGCGTTGTGCACGTGCTCCAAAAACACAGAAGTGATGTGCAATGTCTAGTTATTTTACGTCCTTCCTTCGAATATTCAATGTACACTTTGAAGACAGATGAAGACTGTAGCTCCACTATGCAAAAACGTGATTGTAGCTCGATTAAAACTGTCCGTACCCAGGACCCACCTCGCATATTAGCATTCATTCCTCCCCCAGCAGATCCATGGGAATGTCCGTGTCCATGAGAGTGTCCATGTCCCCCATGACTGTGTCCATGTCCTCCATGACTGTGTTCTGCACTGCCGTGTCCATGATGCGAGTGGCCGTGGTCGTGTCCAGAGCAGCTACCTTTGGAGGCCCCATGAGAGTGGGCATGACTGAAGGCACAGATGCCCACCAGATTGACAAGGAGCCCACCGACCGACACCGGCTACATGTTACAAACAAAACCAAATGAGCAATAGTTTGTCAGGATCTGACCACAAGGATCTGCATGTTTTGAAAGTTCGAGGTACGTACCGTTAGCATGTCTGTGTTGATGTTTGGAGGATCGATGAGTCTGGTGACGGACTCCACAAACACAAAAAAAGCTATGACCATAAGAAACAGGCCATTGATAAAGCCAGAGAGGATTTCAACACGACCATACCTGAAATGAGAAGCCATACTGTTAGTATGAGCACTAATGACAAAATGACAAAAAACACACAAAGCCATTATGTCCCATAATTTCATTTTGAAGAGTATTCAACTACACAAAAAGATCTAAAAGATCACAGTAAATATAAAGATTTAAAATGACCAATGAGGATGTGTTGATATCATCTCAATTTTAGGTTTCGACAGCTTAAATCAAAAAGACCCACCAGCATTGCTTTTGTCAATAATGCAATTGGCTCATTAAATTGAAAGGGGGAAGTTCTTTCCTACAGATGCCACACTGAGCACTGCGATTCCTCTCATTAATATTTTTGAGTGCTTTTTCTCCTCCTCCTTATACTTTCACTACTTAAAGCTACACTTTTGTAAGATTTTTTGTTGTTGTTAGAAATGAACAATTTCGTTAATGAGAAAATCAATTTTCCAAACAGTGTTTTTGCCATACCCTGATTCACTTTGGTAAGCCTATAACAACGATTTATATTTTAGAGCTGTCAGGATGGATTTCCCGGAAAAATTGCATACATCCGTCGTTCCTCCATACGCGTTTATATCATGTTCGTAAATAAAGGAGGTCCGGCTACTAAAGAGTATGTATATGTGCGGTGGATGGTGAGGTTGTAGCTTGAAGCTGAAAGCTTGTAGCCACAACAAATGAGCGACACTGATCACGGATCATTCAAAAAGGCAACCCTCTGGCGGATCACCCGTTGTAAAAATAAAGAAACCGAAAAGTCTTGCGAGTCTGCAAGCAAAAACGTAAATTGCCAGATCCCATAACAAAACAAAAATCAACACAGGTTTGGCTTTTCAGAGGTGGCGACAACTCCGAGATCTATAAGTATTTAAAACCGACCCAGAGATAGCTTTTTTCTTTCTCGACAGGCAAGATATTTTATTGGACCGATAGTTAGCCAGGTAGCTCTCTAAAATTAGCGCAGTAGTTCGTTAGATAGCGTTAGCCACAATTATAGGGCATTTTATTATGAGCTGTGGTTCCGCCATGCTTGATTTCATTTTCGAGGAAGGACAGTGGAAAATGTTAACTTCATGGGTCTGCAAACTAGCTACGTCTTCATCTATCTAATTAGCCAATTAGTGCTCATTTCCAGCTAAACAGGTTATCTCGAGCTAGGTATTTTGTTTCCCTTTGTAGCAAATGTTTTAAGATCAGTAAGAGAATCGGCATTCATGTTTTTTGTAGTTATCAGAAAGGGTACACCCTCAAACCATCAGATTAATCAGTGCAGAATTTACCAAAACAATGTTCCTCCACAAGTAACTCAAGTTACTTTTTATATGGACCACAATTATATGGTTAAAACGAAATTGTAAGAATAGTTTACTTTTTTTTTTTTTTAAAGTCTGGTTTTTCTAATCTAGGATAAGCACAACATTTCCCATACTATTTCTGAAAACACAATTTAATGTAGAATTAAGCCCACTCTTTGCAAGGGAAAAGGGTCTAAAAAGCTCATTTAAACATCAATTGTACATGCAAATTATATTAAAGTGGTATCTTACCCATAGGAATATATCCTGGTTGCTTTCCATCTGGTCATGAGGGCAGCAAACAGCCCCAGAACCAGAGCTGAGCAGTCAAACAGCATGTGGAAGCCATCAGAGATCAGCCCCAGACTGTTGGTCCACACACCATAGAAGAGCTCAACAAATGTAAACGCCTGGACCAAGATCAACAAGACTGTTAATGTACTGCAAGTCATTGGTAAAACTAAGTATAAGTTAATCGGCCAATATTTGGCCATTTTGCGATTATCAGCATTGACCAAAAACAGTGTTCGCTCGGTCGATTAACAAGAGTGTTAACTTTAACTTGTGTCAGTTTCAAAATCTACCAATAGATTTTTCAATGGAGAGCCAACACTTTTTCTTTTCAAGGTTATGCAAATTTGCGAAAATATTCCATAAAATAAGTGTTTGTTTAACTTTTTTTGATTTGCTGTTGTTAAACTGTATTGTCTTTATATTCATTTATATCATCCATCTCTAGATATCGGTATCAGCTTTTGAAAAACCCATTATTTATGACCATCCACTTTTATTGTATGGAAAAAGAGCTGTTCTGACATTCTGCCCAACAACTCCTTTTGGTTTTCACGGAAGAAAATAATATAGGGCCTGGAACAAAATGAGGATGAGTAAATGATGACAACATTTTTACTTTTGGCTGAATTATTCTTTTAATGTTAACAACAGAGTATGGTCTTCTACAAAAAAAACAAACAAACTAAAAACAGTGTAGCAACCATCTCACAGCAGCGTTACATACCAGGTTGAGGCAGAGGAAGTAGAAGATCTGCCGTGAGTCATACTCCTCCAGGATCTGTTTGAGCGAGTCTTTGATGAAGCGAGGTAGAGACTGGGACGTGTGCTGGAGCGCGTCTCCCATGAAGTTATAAAGAGGAGTACCTTCAGGGGAGTAACCCACCAGTGTTCCCTTCTGCCCCTTTGATGATGGAGCTGACAGCACGCTATCGGCTGAAAACATTTTGATTTGAAACTTCAAATTAGTAAAATGCATGTAATTTGTACTACCTTCAATGAGACTTACTTCTACTTGCACATTTAATGACTTTTCCCACTTTTTAAAGTATCTAGTCTGATCTACAGTGCATATTGTCAGGTTTTGATGGGAATATATAAAACTTTATATATTCCCCATTATATAGACTTTTTCCATTTTTTAAGCATAAATTCTTAAATCTAGTCTGATCTACAAGACTTATTGTTTATTACTAATTCTTGATGGGGGAATACATACATCTTTTAAAAACATTCAAACGTGGCATTAACACTGCTTTCTGAGTATATAGGTCAACCTTAATACTCACCATGCCCCAAATGCAAGTAAATATTAGTTTTGGTGAGTAAATAAAGCAGTTACTTGTCTGTAGAAATGGTAAAATAACGTATTGTTTTAAATCACAATGTAAAATATTAATCATCTAGACAGGTAAAGTTTGTCAAGACAGACTTTTGAAGTTTGATGGATAAACAGATATTACAGTAAGACCGCAAGTCCAATTAGTTAGAAAGAATATCGACCTGTTTCAGTGACGTCACTTTTTCCCTGCAGCCGCCATATTTTTGACCATCAGTGGGAGAAAACAAAGGTGGTGAATGGAAAAACACCCATAATACAATATCAAGAAAAACATAAAAAAAAAAAAAAAAACCTTTTGATCCATGCAAAGTCCCAGGAAAGGTGTTTACAGGTTTGAGGTCAGCACAAATATTGCCAATAGGGCTGCAACTAACGATTATTTTGATAATCGATTAATCTAATGTTTATTAGAACGATTATACGACTATTCTGCGATTATTGCAACGATTAATCATTAGCTCTTAACCGATTATTCAGCTTGTGTCCTGACTTAAAAGGTTGTATTAAATGTGCTTACTAACAATAAAGAAGACAAAATCATCTTTTAATCATCCCACAGCACAGCACATTGAAGGTATATGGAATTTTGGTCACAAACTTGGCGGCACGGTCATACAGTGACGTCACATGAAACAGGTCAATAGCACACTATTCCAGAACAGTCTGAAGGTCTGTACCAAATCTGGTGGATGTAGCTTGATAGCTCCAGGAGGATTTAGTGTTAGAAATGTTGGTCTTGGTTTAGGGATTTTGAAAAAACCCTAAAAGTTTGTAGAATTCAGTCAAGCCAACATAATTACATTAACATTACATTATATAACCATTAATAAAAAAAAAAAAAAAAAAATCAATGCGACACAAGCAACGTGAGTAAATCAAGAGATTCAGACTTTGAAAAAAACCCAGTGACTGTTGCACATATTCAAAAACTTTTTTCTTAGTGGGAAATTTTAGTGTAGCTAGGAATCTGAGAATTTTACTTGCCCGACTGGACAAGCAGACTGATTAAAACGTCAATAACGAAAAAGACATCGGCTATATTTGTGATAGCCTAGGCCTGTGTCACTTATTAGAAAGTTCATATTCTTATTCTGCTGTTGAAAGTAATCCAGAGCACATCATTTTATAATTCGCTAGTGATCTAGTAACAGCTGTTTGATTGACAGGCGGCGTATGAGTGTGTGCTGAACAACATGCATGTGTGTTCCGAAAATGCTTGTGCTAATGCGTGCCTGAACGGTCAAATACATTACAAAATTCCACGGAAATGCCCGTCTTGATGAGGTCTTCATGTAAACACAAAGAGTGATGTCTAAAGTGAACGTAAACAGCAGAGAAAAAAGCAGATTTGTATTAAAATGTCAGACTTGTAAGTATAAATGTAAGCTAATAGACCTGCTGTCTAGTATGTCATAATAATAATCAAACAACCATAACAAGAAAATGAGAAAACACTCACTACTCTTGACTGAGTAACTTTAGTAAGACCTCTCAGGTAAAAGTAGAGGAGGTGGTGTATGTTTTATGATCAACAAATCCTGGTGTGATCAGAGGAACGTACATTCTATCAAGTCTTTCTGCTCTCCTGAACTGGAATTTCTCATGCTTCTGTGTCGACCATTCTGGCTACCGAGGGAATTCACAGCGGTCATTATCACTGCTGTGTACATCCCACCACAAGCCGACACAGACCGGGCACTCAAGGAACTGTATGGGATTATAAGTGAGCAGGAAACCGTGCACCCTGAGGCTGCGTTCATTGTGACCGGGGACTTTAATAAAGCCAGTTTCAAATCAGTCACACCAAAATACCACCAGCACATTAGTTTCAACACACGAGGGGACCGGGTTTTGGACCATTGCTACTCTCCCTTCCGGGATGGCTACAGATCCCTCCCCTGCCCACCATTTGGCAAATCGGACCACTCTTCCATTCTGCTTCTGCCCGCTTACAGGCAGAAATTGAAACAGGAAGCACCCACTCTCAGGACAATCCAGTACTGGTCGGACCAATCAGATTCTACGCTACAAGACTGTTTTGATCACATGGACTGGGAGATGTTCCGGTCCGCCTCTGATGATGACATCGAGCTTTACGCTGATAGCGTAATGTGTTTCATCAGAATCCGGGGCTCCAAGATGACACCGTGGAAAGTCGTGGTTCTCTAAGCTGAGAAACAAATCGGGTATTTCTCACAAATGGACATGTAAATTCCATAAAGTTGCTAGCTACTATTGATAGATTGCTTATAGTTGCCGAATTTGAATAAATATTGACGTTGGTAGTGCAACAAGACAATATTAAATTACGAAATCAGAATCAGTTTCACTGTACAATTCAGAAAAATGGCTGAGGATCTTGGCGCAGAGATGGAGGTCAATACTTTAAAAGAGAGAGAAGTTTTAACGAAACTCACTCTTATGCATGTAAAGTAAAAAGCGGAGGAAGTTGTGATTCTTGTCCGAACACGCCAAAAAAAAAAAAAAAAAAAAAAATCAACCTCCCAAAAGACATAAAAATGTCGTTGACTCCTCTGCCAAACAAAGTGAACTTTCTTTGAGTGATGTGCAGGAGAATATCATCCAAATTCTCTCTGAGAAAATCAACGAGCGATCCGACCAGCTTGAAAGAATGGTTAAAGAGAATTCTTCCAACATTGAAGCTTTGGGCAAATCTCTTACCTCAGTGCATGATGATGTAATGGTTCTGCAGAAAGAAAACGAAATGCTAAAAAATGCAAATGCTTTCCTGGAAAAAAAGGTCAAGGAAATGAACACGAAAATTCATGACCAGGAACGTTAAAGCCGCAGATGGTGCCTGCGTTTGTATGGACTGTCCGAACAAACTAATGAAAACGTGAAAATGAGAGTCATGGAAGTATGCAAAGCGGTGGTTTCGGACGCGGACAAACCTGTGGTAGCAGATGGTCTGGATGTTGCACACCGGCTGGGTAGACTTAAAACTTCGGATGATGGCAGAAGAGTGAAACCAAGACCGGTGATCATGAGATTCGTTTCCCGTACAGCCAGAGATTTAATCTGGAAAAATTCAAAAACGAGTATCTGACCACCAAGGGGCTGCGATTTAAGGAGGACTTGACTGCTTTCGACATAGAAGCAAGGAATCGTCTTTGGCCGACTTTGGAGAAAGCAAGGAAAGAAGGCAAAAATGCATACTTCAGTGGAGTGAGGGCCTTCGTTGATGGTAAAGAGATTCGTCTTGAATAAGGCAACGGAACTACCTAGACTTATGATCGTCTTGTTGCAGTCTGCAATTGGCGGTATCTTGTAAGATAGGTTGATCTTTGTTTGGGAAAGAAAAGAAGAAATGTATGCTTTTGGGTTCTAAATCTGGTGGTTATAGGAAGGGGCTCTTTAATCTTTTCTTTCCTTAATGTTTGCAACTGTGAAAATTTTTGCCTAACATTTGTGAGAATCCCATTATGTAAAGTTTAAAGTTTAGGATTATATTTACTCTTGTGCTTCTTTAAGTAATCGTTGAACGTTATGTCTCTTTCTTTATTTTCTATCAATGCCAGAGGTATTCGTGATCTCCTGAAGAGAAAAGCTTTATTTTTGTATTGCAAAGGGAAAAGTGTCGATTTTTGTTTAATTCAGGAAATGCACGCATGTTCCTCAGATGCTGTGTTTTGGAAAAATCAGTGGGGAAAAGAGATTTGGTTGTCATTTGGCAGCAACCGCTCGGCGGGGGTCGCTATTTTACAAGATAGATTTACAGGGCAAATACTAAATTTCGAAAAAGATGATTGTGGTAGATGGATATTGCTTGTGTTAGATAAGGATAATGAACAATTTGTAGTAGTCAATTGTTATGCCACTAATAATAAAGTGAACAATGATATATTTTTTTCAAATATTGAATCAAGGATTCAGCATTTCATTTCCCTATATCCTTCAGCTAAAGTTATTTGGGGAGGAGATTTCAATACTGTGTTTGATGAAACCATTGATAGATGGCCTCCTAAAACTAGACTGGGCCCTTCTAGCGAACTGGATAATGTATGTTTAAGATTGGGTCTTACTGATGTGTGGCGATGTAAGAATCCAGACAGGGAAGAATATACATGGAGTAATAAGGACTCATCTCTTCATTCTCGTATCGACTATTGGTTAGTGTTTAATGATTTCACAAATAATGTAACCTCTGTATTGATATAACCTTGCATAATGACGGATCATAAAGGAGTATTTATAAAAATAAATGTGGTACAAGAACAATCAGTCAAAAAACATAGCAGCTATTGGAAATTAAATAACAAACTGCTTGAAAATGAATGTTTAAAGGAAAAAATTAAAGATATTATTAAAAAATATAGAACAATTGCAGATTTAGAAAAATCACATGGAAAGAATTGGGAATTAATGAAGTTTGATATTAGAACGGCATTTATTAATCAAGGAACATCGGAAACAAAAAATATTAAGGAAAAATCAATTATTGGAGATATTTTTAATTTGTGTAACAAGAAAAAGGAATCTTTGACTAATTGTGAGTTACAAAAATTGGATTTATTGCAAATTGAATTAGATAAGATCTATGAGGATAAAGCAAGAGGAGCATTTATTAGAACTAGACTTAAATGGTTAGAAAAAGGGGGGAAAAAAAATAAAATATGTTTTTGGCCTCGAAAAAAGAAAATGTGATTTTGCCTCAATTTCAAAATTAATGATTAACAACAAATTAGTAGATAATTCCTCAGTTATTTCGAAATATGTTGCTCAGTTTTTTAGTAATTTGTATTCTCCCATATCAGCTACTTCCAACATTGATACTTTTTTTAAATAGCTTGGTGAGTGATACCAAAAAATAGACCAGAACTTTCAGAATATTTGTGATAAACAAATAGACATTGAAGAGTTGAGAGAGTGCATAAACTTATTAAAGAATAACAAATCCCCAGGCAACGACGGGCTAACTGGTGATTTTAAGACTTTTTCCAAAGAACTTTCACCTTTTTTATTATTAGTATTTGTAGAAGCTATACAAAATGGTGAATTGCCTGTTTCTTTAAAACAAGGAGTTATAACACTGATTCCAAAACCTAATAAAGACAAGTTATTCAATGAAAATTGGAGGCCTATTAGTTTATTAAATAATGACAGTAAATTGTTTGCAATGATTTTTGCTAGAAGACTGAAGCAAGGTTTAGACAAAATAATTGATATAGAACAGTCTGGGTTTATGCAAGGCCGTCATATCAGGAATAATATTAGACTAGTCTTAGATATGATTGATTATAATCACCTTATTGAGGATGACAGTTTTATTTTATTTATTGATTTCTATAAAGCATTTGATACGGTGATTCATGATTTTATTATTAAATTGTTTGGTTTTGGAGATATGTTTTTGAAAGCAGTTAAAACATTGTATAGTGGATGTAATAGTTCTGTCAAACTTGCTCATGGTACCTCACAAAGATTTGATATTCATTGTGGCATTAGGCAAGGATGCCCTCTCTCTCCTTTTTTATTTTTGTTAGTCACTCAGGTTTTAGCATCGCATATAAAAAGAAATCAATTTAATGGTATCACAGCTTTAGGTGTACAATTTAAACTTAGCCAGTTCACTGATGACACTGCAGTGTTTTTGAAAAACAAATTTGAAGTACCAAAAATAATTAGATATATTGAGGAATTCACTGGCGTTTCAGGCCTAAAAATGAATATAGATAAATCTGTATTATTTCCCCTTAAAGACTGCTCCTCTTCAGAAATAGAGAACATTCCAGTTAAACATAAATTAACATATTTAAGTATAATAATTTGTAAAAATGAAAAACAAAGGAGTCAATTAAATTTTGAACCAATTATTGAGAAAACTAAAAAGAAATTGAATTTGTGGTTAATGAGGGACATCTCATTATTTGGGAGGGTATTATTGTCAAAGGCGGAAGGTATATCTAGATCTGTCTATACGACATTATCGTTAGAGGTGCCTCCCAAGACTATTAAAGATTTAGATCAGATTCTTTATATCTTTATTTAGAGGAAAAAAAACACATTATTTAAAAAAGGAGGTAATTTGTAATCCTAAAGAGCAAGGGGGACTGGAGGTCTTAGATTATAATACTCTCAATGACACTTTTAAAATTAAAAGGTTGATAGAGTTTATGAAGAATAGAGAAAGTCCTTGGAATGCATTTCCTAATTATATATTTAATACTCTTGGAGGCATAGACTTCTTGTTGAAATGTAATTTTTCTGTTTACAAAATTCCTGTTAAATTGGCCGGTTTTCACAGACAAGCCCTGTTAGCATGGAAATTGGTGTATAACCACAATTTTTCACCCCACAACTATTTCATATGGAATAACAAGGACATATTATTTAAAAACAAATCTTTATTCTATCATACTTGGTTCAAGGAAGGTATACTTTTAGTAAGACAGTTAGTTAATTCCCATGGGTACTTGTTGTCATATACTGAATTTCTTCAGAAATTTCAATTACCAGTTAAACCAAGAGAATTTGCTATTGTTTTTGACGCAATTCCAAAGAGTGTGATGTTACTTTTGAAAAACTGTAACTCAGAAGAAATCAGCATGGTTAATCTTTGTGGAAACATTTTCATTGAAAATGCTGATGTTTTAAAACAACAGTGCAGCAATAAGATTATAAGGAATGCTCTTTGTTCTGTGTCCTTACCGGCAGCAAGATTTTGGTCTTCTTTATTCGGTAATATCTCTTGGGTTAAAGCATGGAAACTGCCAAATAAGTTTTGTATCAATAACAAAGTTAAGGAAGTGTCTTACAAAATACTTCATAGAATTTATCCTGCTAAGCATGTTTTGAAAAGATTTAAGCTTAATATTTCGTATTCCTGTGATTTTTGTGGTCAAGAAAAAGAAACTATTTTGCATCTTTTTTTTCATTGTCTTTACTCAAGATTATTTTGGAAGGATTTGGAATTTTATATTAACAGAAAAATGGAGTGTATGATAGAAATTTGTATATTTGATGTACTTTTTTATACAGAAAAAGAAAATTTGAATTGTAAAGAACAACATATTATACATTTGTTTATTTTGTTAGGAAAATTCCATATACATAAAAAGAAGTGGGCTCAATGTAAACCAAATTTTGCACATTTTATAAATGACTTTAAATTATATGTAAATCTCTTGGAACAAACAAAAAACAAAAAAGCACTGAAAACATGTAATGCTCTGAAAGCATTGAAATTTATGTAATTTTCTTCCTTTATTTTTTTTTTCTCTCTCTCTGGCAGCTAATGTTAATTTGATTATGTGGATATGTAATACCTCTTGTTCTTGTGGCATTGAATCAATAAAGCATTAAAAAAAAAAAAAAAAAATGTGTTTCATCAGAATGTGCGTAGAGGACATGGTTCCAACCAGAACAATACGAATCTATCCGAATCAGAAACCTTGGATTAATAGCGATGTTCGCGCGGCACTTAACGTGCGGACCTCCGCTTTTAATTCCGGGAATGTGGAGGAGCATAAACAAGCCAGTTATGCCCTCCGAAAAACTATCAGAACCGCAAAACGCCAGTACAGGAGCAAGATTGAAGGACAGTTTAACACCACCAACTCTTGAAGCATGTGGCAGGGAATTAACATCATCACAGACTTTAAAGGGAATAAAAACTCTGCCATGAACACCGCTACCTCTCTCCCGGATGAGCTAAATACTTTTTACGCTCGTTTTGAGGGAAATAACACCGCCCTCGCGGAGAGAGCTCTCGCGGCCGAAGCTACAGAGGTTAGTTCACTCTCCGTCTCTGTAGTGGATGTAACCTGATCCTTCCGACGGGTGAATATCCGCAAAGCTGCGGGCCCATACGGCATTCCGGGCCGCGTCATCAGAGCGTGCGCGAACCAGCTGGCTGGTGTTTTTACGGACATTTTCAACCTTTCCCTCTCTTTGTCTGTAGTCCCAACATGCTTTAAAACATCCACCATTGTGCCTGTTCCAAAACAATCAAAAATAACTTGCTTAAATGACTGGCGTCCTGTTGCTCTGACCCCCATCATCAGCAAGTGCTTTGAGAGACTAATCAGAGATTGCATCTGCTCTGTGCTGCCTCTCTCTCTTGACCCACTGCAGTTTGCTTACCGCAACAACTGCTCCACTGATGATGCCATTGCATCTACAATACACACTGCTCTCTCCCACCTCGAAAAAAAGAACACTTATGTGAGAATGTTATTTGTAGACTACAGCTCAGCATTCAACACCATAGTGCCCTCCAAGCTAGATGAGAAACTCCGGGCTCTGGGCTTAAACAGCTCGCTGTGCAGCTGGATCCTGGACTTCCTGTCAAGCAGACGCCAGGTGGTTAGAATAGGCAGCAACATCTCATCACTGACCCTCAACACTGGAGCCCCACAGGGCTGTGTTCTCAGCCCACTCCTGTATTCCCTGTACACACATGACTGTTTGGCAACACACAGCTCCAATGCCATCATTAAGTTTGCTGATAACACGACGGTGGTGGGTCTGATCACTGACAATGATGAAACAGCCTACAGAGAGGAGGTGCACACTCTGACACACTGGTGTCAGGAGCACAACCTCTCCCTCAACGTCAGTAAGACAAAGGAGCTTGTGGTGGAATTCAGAAGAAAAGACAGAGAACACAGTCCCATCACCATCAATGGAGCACCAGTGGAGAGAGTCAGCAGCTTCAAGTTCCTGGGTGTCCACATCACTGAGGAACTCACATGGTCCATCCACACTGAAGTCGTTGTGAAGAAGGCTCATCAGCGCCTCTTCTTCCTGAGACGGCTGAGGAAGTTTGGAATGAACCGCCACATCCTCACACGGTTCTACACCTGCACTGTAGAGAGCATCCTGACTGGCTGCATCTCCGCCTGGTACGGCAATAGCACCGCCCACAACCGCAAAGCACTGCAAAGGGTAGTGCGAACTGCCAGACACATCATCGGAGGTGAGCTTCCCTCCCTCCAGGAAATATATACAAGGCGGTGTGTGAAAAAAGCTCGGAGGATCATCAGAGACTCCAGCCACCCGAGCCATGGGCTGTTCTCACTGCTACCATCAGGCAGGCGGTATCGCAGCATCAGGACCCGCACCGGCCAACTTCATGATAGCTTCTTCCCCCAAGCAATCAGACTTCTGAACTCTTGATCTTCCACGATCAAATACATCAGCACTGCACTTTATTACTCTTACTCTTATATCTCACACCGGACTGTCATAAATTATATTATTATTATATTATATTCTCTCTTAACAACTTACTATCAACCGACAGCCTGAATGTCAATACAGTGCAATACTGTACATTCTATAAATATATACTTTTTTTATATATTTTTTATTTTTATTGAATAATGTGTATCTATATAGTGCGTATTGTATACTGTACAGTGTATGTTATTATTTGTATATTGTTGAGTGTAATTATGTGTATATCAGATATTTAATTTGTGTTGTGTTAATTTGATGTTTTTGTAAATTGGTATATGTCTCATCACTGTCACGACTGCTATATTGATCGTAACTGCACCCAAGAATTTCACACACCACTGCACTTGTGTATATGGCTGTGTGACAATAAAGTGATTTGATTTGATTTGATTAGTAGCTTTAAAAAGTATTCATGTAATATAATCATACAGTGAAGACCAGTAGTAGTTTTATGTTGCATTTCATTCTGAATGTTTACTTGAATACTTGATAGACTACTGCTGTTAAAAACTTTTAAAGCTATTAAAAAATGTATTTGTATTTTTTGTTCTATTATTTTTAATCTATTTCTATTCATTGCTGTTTTTTATTGTTAATTTATTACTGACTGTTTACTAGTCTTGAATAATTACTGAAGAACTTGAAGCCATTATTCCATAATTCATATATTAGTTAGTGTTTTAATTTGTTGTGGTATTGAAGCTGGTATTGAGAATCGTCAAATTTCACTACGACTACTGAAATTTTGGTATTGTGATATGTATAGCATATATTGTACATGGTAGATCTTGCTACAAAGACATAGTAGATCTTATTCCACAGAAGTGTGAGCACCCCTGCTGTAAGTGATGGCGATGGAGGCTTTTCTTTATTTGAATACCATACATAACAAAATAATTATCATATGACAATAGCCTCCTCCCCTACCCAGTGCAGTTTACATTTCTGTCACAGAGAACTGAGTTGACTGCATAGGTGCACTATTATGTTGGCCATCGGTCATAATTTTAGAAAAATATACTACATAAACTTTGACATGTTACTGGAGCATTTAACTTAAATGTCTTTTTTCCTCTCCGGACAAGTAACTTTTTTACTCGGACAAGCGAATGACCAATTTACTTGTCAGGAGGACAAGCACATGACAATGCTTAATGTCGAGCCCTGGTCAGAACTCAAGAACAGTATGTGGTGAAACATTCCTGCCTTTAAGAGCTACTCAGCCTTTTTGGTCTGTTTTATTGTCACTGGAACAAAATTATATATTTTCAAAAAAATAATGCAAAATACTGTTTCAAATATAATTCATGGCCATTTCCCCCCCCAATTCACACACACTATTGATAAGGGTGGCAAAAAGTAGATTTTGGACCAAGCATTTGCCCTATTTAACTCTTTATTATTGTGAATGTGTCAGATTTGAACTCACCCATGATGAAGAAGCAGGCACTGACCAGCACTCCACCAGACAACACATGTTCAGTGCTGCCCTGGCCTGGTTTACTCAATACTCTGAGCTGGTCTGTCAGCGGGTGGGTCCAGAAGTTTGCCAATAGCAGACCGATGAGAAACGTGAAGATGGAGCCATAGCGAGCACAACGTGAGGCTTCCAGCTTCGCTGTGCAGATGGACTCAACATAGAAGTCCAGGATCATCACAGAGAAAATGATCATAGCAAACGGCATGATGAGGCCGGACCAGGACTCCACCTTGCTCTGAGGATTTATGACATTTAAAAAAAAAAACAGTTTTACAACTTTATGTAGCATTTATCACAAGACTAATGCATCTGAATGTGGTGCTTTTTGTTTTTGCGTTTCAACATTTTTACACCGATTTACACCCACTTGGGTGCAAACAGTTGTGTTCAAGGAATGTTCTGAGTTCAATACAAGCAAAGCACTATAGACATTTGTGACATGCTGTCAAATGTAACAGAAAATAATTTTGACTCATCCCTCAGCTCATGTTTAAAATCATGTTTACATTAATCCAAGCACAACTGAAGTCTGAGGCAAGGCATTACACTGGAATAAACTTTAATTTTTTTTTTTTTAGAAAGTACAGCCACAAGACTTAAAACATTGTGTGTGTTAACACAAGACTAGTGTAATAAAATCACCTACTTTTCTGCAAGTTATAACTAATGTCCAATCTTTAAACTCCTTTAATGACAGTGTAAAGTCGGTAAACATGATAACTTATGGTAACATGTCAACTCAGACAATACACACAAGGATACTGGAAAAGAGATTAGGGATGCACCGATCCGATACCTGGATTGGTATCGGCTCCGATACTGAAGCTTTTAGACGGATCGGGTATCGGTCCGACGAGCCCGATCCAAATCCGATTCTGTGTGTAAGTCATGTTCGTTACTGTCAAGCTCCAAAAATGACATAAAAGAACCATTAAAACACCATTAAAGCAGTTCATATGACTCGTGCATTTTATTCAAAGACACTTGAAGACAGGCGATAGCTCTGTGAATCACAAAAGTCTGCGTTTAATAAGTAAATGTATGTGCAGCGCCAGCACGTTAGTGAATGGCGCTGCTCTGTTGACACAAATTCACGCATAGGCTGGTGATGCACTCGCGGCTAATTTAGGCTTCACAGCGGTGCACAATATTTGAGTGCTACTCAGATGTAGATGCTCAATAGTTCGGTTCACTTATAATATGCATTTAGAATGGCACCAGAGGTGCATTTTAACAGAATTTGAATAAGAAGCGAATTAAACTACTGTGAACTTGCCTACAAACAGACACATGCAGGACTTCCTGGAGAGTTTAGAATGTCAAAATAAAAGCGTGAGGGTTTAAAAAGTGCACGATTTAAATATATTACTGTTGTATTTAAAATGAAGTCAATAATAATAATAATATGAATAACAATTTATTATTATTATTGTCATCATTAGTATTTGTTTACAATTTATAATAATACTTAAGTTGAATGGGTTCCAAAAAATAACTGTGAATGAAAAGTGGACTGATGTCTTACAACTAAATTTAACAAAAAAGAGATCTGAATCCTTTAAAGTCCAGATGCAAGTTGAAACATTTTTGAGAAAAAAAAAACCAAAAAAAAAAAAAAAAAAAAAAAAAAAAAACCACAATGGTTTCTTTTCTACTGAAGACTTGACAACTGGAATTACTGTTAATTTTTGCTGCTACATTATCCAGTATACTAGTTAACAATAAATTTTCTTAATAAGCAATACATTTATATTGAAATAATGTGCAGTTAGAGGTTTGTGTTTCTTTACATATTACAGAGTACTCCAAATTAGTCCACACAATAATGTAAAGATATTCTAAACTGATTATGCAAAAAAACAACACTGGTATCGGCCGATACTGAGATTTCCGATATCGGAATTGGAAGAGAAAAAGTGGTATCCCTAAAAGAGATGTGACAAAAATATTCACAAAGTACTGCTGACATGGAGCAAATTCCAGCCACAGGAATTACGTTAGTAACAAATACAGTAACTAGTTCATTCACCTAGAACAGATGTTTTCAAACTGGGGTGTCCTTTGAAAATGTCAGAGAAAAAAGTAAAAAAAAAAAAAGTAAAAAAGTTAAAACAATTTGAAATTATTGCTGTTTCTGCTTTCTAAAATCTACTAATACATATAAAATTTCAGATTCAATTTTTATTAACATTGTTCTATTCTTTTTCTTTTGATTTTTCTCCCCAGAGTGGTATGCCCAATTCCCAATGCGCTCTAAATCCTAGTGGTGGCGTAGTGACTCGCCTCAATCCGGGTGGTGGAGGACGAATCTCAGTTGCCTCCGCGTGTGAGACCGTCAACCCGCGCATCTTATCACGTGGCTTGTTGAGCGCGTTACCGCGGAGACATAGAGGCTTCACGCTATTCTCCGCGGCATCCACACACAATTCACCACACGCCCCACCGAGAGCGAGAACCACATTATAGCGACCATGAGGAGGTTACCCCATGCGCCTCTACCCACCCTAGTAACCGGGCCAATTTGGTTACTTAGGAGACCTGGCTGGAGTCACTCAGCACACCCTGGATTCGTTGCGACTCCACGTGTAACATTGTTCTATTCTAAAAAAAAAAACACTGTCAACTTAATACAAAAGTAAACATTTACCAGTTAATATTTTAATCATTTCTTTGGCTTTAGTACTATGACAATTTAAAAGCCAACTATTTAATTTAGCCAACAATGTGTTGTCTTTATAATGTCACACTTTCTATTTTTCACACTCAATATCTTCTCTTTACACATGGAAATATATTACTAACTTTATATTTTAGGAAGGGGGTCCCTCATAAGGCAGTATTTGGGGTACAATTTAGACAAGTTACAACTAAAATTACACACATTTTCTGTCCAGAGGAATTGATAAAAGTGCTTTAACAAAAATACAAGCTGCACATTTCTGTTTTTAAACCCTCTGAAATACCTTGCCCCAAAGATTTCCATTGTAAGTGCATTACTGTAAACACACTTTGTGTTTTCAAACTGAGGGATGAGTCCAAATTATTTACTTTGATAATCATTTCACAGATGTTGTGGAGCATTGTATTGGACATCTCTTTAAAAAGGCTGTAAGTGATGAAAGTATACAAAGCTAGAGTCTATCATCACTTCTGTTGTTCCTCACCTCAGTGGTTGCAGACAGCACTATGATCCAGGGCAACAGAACCACAGCGGACACCAGGTTGGACAGAGCATAAAGCCGCTTTGCTCCTCCGATCTCCACCGATAACTTTCTAGATACTGTGTGGAAGGCCACCTTCAGGCACAGAGCAAGAACCAGCAGAACCACTCCACCCTGATCAGAAAATAAAGGGTTAATAATGACAGTCTTTTACTGATCCTCCAACGGTGTACAATATCAATGAATAAAAGAGACTTTAATGGGGTAAGCAATGACACAAAACTCAAGAGCAGTGCTTAAAGGTGAAATACACACTTTGTGGTCTGCCACGCCTAAAAACGCAATTCCTGTATACAACGCATGAGTAAGAGCACTATCATGGTGCCCTTCAGCTGTAAGAAATAGAGTTAAGGAGTTGGGAGTTGTAGATAAAACACATTTTGTTTGTTAAAGTCAACATTAAATTAAAATCGTCCCATTCTGGACTGGATGCATTCTGGTATGGAATGCCCACTTTTCACAATTCAATCAATCCTGGTGGATAAAATAAAGTGGAATCCTACATTTTTTCTCATTGAATAGTGTTTGACTCAGAAATACGACCCTGCATATTGTATTTTTGTTCTTTCCCCTCTTATTTACCCCCGAAAATTTCACACTTATTCAAGCTATGTACCCTGTTTGTCTTCTACTGCGTTTATGCGTATTATTGTCAAATGCAAAGAAAAAAGAAAAAGAAATATGACATATTTCATGAGAAAAATGGATCGCAAATGCTGTTTATGTTGACTTTGAAGGTGAAGTGTGTAAATTTTCAATGCTAAAATACTTTCTCCTATTCCAGGTGAATGTGAAGAGACAGCTATAAATTAGACATTCACAGGTTGACTTCATGAAAAGTGTTAACACCAGGCCCGGCTCCACTGGGTGCCGGGGGCTTAGTTAGGAGTTTAGTTCGCTTTATTTCCATGGAGCAGTTCGCATTTTCCATGCATTGAGAACGCAACTCCGCAGGTTAACTTTATTTTGACGTTGCTTACTTCAAATATTTGTGGCAGTATGCAAATGACATGCAATGACATAAGGTGAACTGTCATGTGTGTCATCATAATAGAGTACAGCCTCAGAAATGGTGCTTGAACAAGAAGTTTCTCTTCTGTGCTTGTCTACTCTTTAGCCTCCATTTGAATTTTGTAAAATTTAAATTATGATAACAACATTTTTGATATTTTATGTTATATTTAGAGCTACCAAACTTAAAATTAAACACGTTAATGCAATTAAAAAAGTTTAACAAAAGAGGCACTTATTTAAAGAATAACATTCTGAGATTATATTCTTCTCACCACAATTGTACAGAGCGGTTATCTGAGTTACCATAGACTTTGACAGTTCGAACCAGTCTGGCCATTCTCTGCTGACCTCTGTCATCAACAAGATGTTTCCATCCACAGAACTGCCCCTCACTGGATGTTTTTTGTTTTTGGCACCATTCTGAGTAAATTCTAGAGACTGTTGTGTGTGAAAATCCCAGGAGATCAGCAGTTACAGAAATACTCAAACCAGCCTGTCTGGCACCAACAATCACGCCACGGTTCAAATCACTGAGATCAAATTTTTCCCCCATTCTGATGGTTGATGTTAACATTATCTGAAGCTCCTGACCCGTATCTGAATTATTTTATGCACTGCTGCCACACGATTGGCTGATTAGATAATCACATGGATGATTGTTGGTGCCAGCTGGGCTGGTTTGAGTATTTCTGTAACTGCTGATCTCCTGGGATTTTCAAAAATCAAAAAATCAAAGTTACAGTGAGGCACTTACAGTGGAAGTTAATGGGGCCAATTTTTGGAGGGGTTAAAGGCAGAAATAAGCTTATAATTTTGCAAAAAGCACTTACATTCATTCTCCTGTTAAATCTCATGTATTATTTGAGCTGTAAAGTTGTTTAAATCATAATTTTTACAGTCATATGATGGTTTGTAGACATTACATCGTCATGGCAACAAAGTTGTAAAATTGGCTATAACTTTACACAGAAAAGGTTAGTAAGTGATTTTATCACACTAAAATCATGTTAACACACATATTGTTTACATCTTGTGGCTATACTTTTAAAACAGTGAGTATTTTAATGTTTACAGATTGGCCCTTATTCACTTCCTTTGTAAGTGTCTCACTGCAACAAAGATTTTTGCTTTTTTTAAAGATAAAAAGGTAATCAATATTATGTTGTCGGTTGAGCTCAACTTAACCTGGTATTAAACCTGGAATATTCCTTTAAAGCTGGGTTAACTTAAAGCCCTGGGTATACTTCCATTTTGACGCGAACACTCAGCGTCTCCGTACAGTCGAACGCAAGCCTGTTAAAATATACTCCATATAACTGTGAGTGCATTCACAGGTGGTTTGAACATGCGCGCTATGGCTGCTATAAGACGATGGACTTTCTCTTCAGGAGTTTAGACCCATAAAGATGTTTTTATATTCCTTCAGACATGAGTGATACAAATGCAGGTATCTCCTGACCTCCTCACACATGCGCTCTTAACTTACACATCCAGTGTTGTTGTTTCCACATTCATCTCCTGATGTTTAGCAGCGATTACATCTTCTAGCACTTCTCCGTGACAGCAACAGCTCAAATGTGAGTGTTGCCACCTTGTGGACCCACTAATTAGTGCAAATAACTCCAGGCGCATTGCGCATTCTACTTTTTCAATGATGCATGGTTAGAAAAATCCGGTTGTGCACGTTTAGCACACTCTGCTGTTGACTAAATTTACGACATGCATCCTGTACATCTGACGAAGCATACTTTGAGCTTAAAGCTGATTAACACTGTGGTTCTTTCAAGAAATTGCACTGTTTATTTGATCGCCCCAACATGTGAACATTTGGCTCAACCAATGGCATGAGTTTGGGACACGACTTTTTGGGAGGGGGGAATAAAAACTCTTTGGAAACAATGGCAATTTTTGGCAAAGTGTTTGGTTAGCTAGTGCTGCAGATATTCCACACTTCACCTTGAACACCTACAACAACTTGAACAAATCTCAGGCCCTTAAAGGATACGGTGCTCTGCCATCTTTGCCATAAGATCGTCATTATCAAAGAGCAAAAGGCAGATGACAGCAATAATGAAGAAAGCAGCTCCCCTCGTCTATAAAAAAAAAAAAAGCACAGAGAAATGTGTCAGCTACTATATCTGGGTCATTCTTTCTGATACACACAGATTCTCATTTCTCTAGAGCTCTGACTTTAGAAGGCCCTCCTCCAGAGCTGGTGAAGAGAACGCTGAGGAGAGAGATCACCACCACATCACTGTGCTCAAACAGCAACAGTGTCCTGAAAGACATAATGTCAGTTTAGCACAACGGCTTGAGAAATAACAGAACAATGGGAGGGATGTGATTGTTTTAGTTAGTTCAATGAGATACCTGAGCGGTCCACAGAGAGTGAGTCCAAAGAAACCCAAAAGAGAGATGACACAGCTCATGACAGAGTGCTTGAGGATTTTCATCCACTGAAATCAGTTCAAACATTGGTACAAAGTTAAGACACAAAGTGTTGACACCATAATGTTTTAAAGGGGCCAAAACACATACATATATATATATATATATATATATATATATATATATATATATATATATATATATATATATATATATATATATACACACATACACACACACACACACACACACACACACAATATATGTATTTCTTTTTTCATTTCATTTTTTTCCCTGAAGTACACTCATGATGTTAGTCAAGGTTTCTTGTAATAATTTAGTTTTTTCAATTGTCTCTATGATCCTTAGGATTAGCTATTTGGGGCTTACAGCAGCAGTGTTTGGCGCATAAAAGAGATGTTTGTATTTGATGTCTTACAGAAATCATATTTCCCTTTGTGATTCTTTTGAAAATCTTTTTAACTGTGGTAATAGGGCAACTAAACTATACATTCACACCCCTGATAATGAGAGCTTTCATTTGATATATGATTTGTTTATTTAAGTGCTATATTATATACTTTTATATTCATATAAACATTTCTACCACATGACCTGATTTGCGACGTGAATGTTTCAGGCCTTATTTTGTTATTTTCTGTCAGGTCCAATTTAGTTTATGCGTAAACATGGGAGGCAATGTGTAAGGTCATTTAATCATTAGGTTGACGTCGGAAAGTTGCGGACGTTTTGAACAAGCTGTCTTTGCAGCTTAGTTTCCATATGGTCTTTTTTGACTGGTAAGGAAATTTTGAGTTCTGAAAATTACAGAATATTTTCATGGTACTCTTTGAATTCAAAGGATCAAGGAATATTTGATGTCTCATTAAAGAGATCATTTGATCATCTATCCAAACTGTACCTGTCTTTTGGGGATAATTTTTCCTGATGAGAATGGCTTTTGAAAGAAAACCAATATCACTGCACACCTACGCAAAAAAAAAGAAGAGACCTTTATCAACCAATGAAGTAATTAAACACTCATGACATTAATAGTTTTCAATGTATTCATTATGTGATGTGACTTTCTCCTTACCCCATTTTCAGTATGAAGAGAAACTGTACAATGTGCACAACTTTGAGAAGATCATAGGATTCAAATATCCCAAAAGCTTTCAACACCTTGGTAAAGTACAGTAATACTATGTACTGTGTCAGTCTGGAAAAACAAAACACACAGTTAAAGCAGACCAAGTAAAAACAGGCTTTACAAAACACCAACATGTGCTGCCAACACCCATTAAAAGGCAGCATGGTATCATGTTAATTGGACACCGTGATGGTAATGCCTTGGTATTACTTGAAGTACCATTGTAAATGCATATGGTAAAAAATCAGTAACATGCATCAAAATATCATGGTATCACCATTTGATGCCATCAAAACTTTCCAAAACTGAACTGATCTCAATGGATGATCCATTGAAATTATTAAGTCTTTCCCTAAAGGTACTTGGGTATTACCATGTTTTTCGCACAGTACCATAATAGTCATACTTTGGTATTCTAGCTTGGAGTGCTCTGAAAATACAATGGTACTACCGGTTTTTTTTTTTTTTCTTCTTCTTCTTCAGGTATTTAGTTTAATAATAAATGCATATGGTCTTACCTGGCATTTGGAACCTCGACTCGCCCCAGTTTACCACTGGAGATGACATTACTGCTGTATTTCTCATCCATACTGCTGCTGCTGTGTGTGTTTATGTCTCAGTGTGTGTCTGTCTGTGCGCTCATCATTGAGAAACTAAACAAGTTCTGATGTGGCTCACTGGTGCGAAAATAACCGTATAGTTCAGGACCCTGTGGAGCTGAAACTGATCATGTACTTCTGTCCCACAACAGCGGCGAACCCTTAAATGATAATAAATTGGTTTCAAAACACATACTGAATGTAAATAATCAGTTTTCACTTGCCAACTGCTACATTCTAGACTGAGGTGGTAGTGACGTGACCATTTCCTCAAATATGTCTGCCATCTGTGCGCGGCTTTTCAAAATAAAAGTCACTCTTCTTCCTTAATGTTTTGAGGCGGTTGGATAAAAGTCACACACATTAAATATTATCTGATTTTAAAAAATTGTAAAGCCAATAATGAGAAAAAAATTAAGTTATTGTATTATTAATATTATTGATGATGATGAAGCAGGTTATTAAATACATTTAATTTTGATGTTAAAGCTGCACTATGTAAGATTTTTGCGTTAAAAATGAATAAATTGCCATTATTGATTGAGTACATAAACAATCAGTGTTCAAAACAATGTACGGTAAGCCTACCCACCTTTTACCTGAACGCGGAAGTGTTCTACGACTCGACTGTTTTCAATTTCTGGTCTCCAGAGTTTTCACTAGCATCGGCATATATTCTTAGCGAGTAATGTAATGTTTAAGGTATTACACTTGTAAAAATTGTCCAAAAAATATGCCGAGACTTCACTGGGTCGAAATGACCATTTTTTTTTATAGACAGTGCCACACCTGAGTGTGTAGATGACACGAAGCAATGGTCCTAGGTTAGTTTCGTCAGGGTTGGTAGGGTTACTTTTGAAATGTATTCCACTACGGATTACAGAATACATGCTATAAAATGTAATTTGTTATGTATTCTGTTAGATTACTCAAGGTCAGTAACGTATTCTAAATACTTTGGATTACTTCTTCAGCACTGGTAGATTTTTTCACTTGTTTTGACTATAAAAACTCTGCCAGTACAGTAAGACAAAATACACATGTTAAAAATACATTCTCTGAAAAACCTAAATATCTTATGCAGTGTTGTTTCTAAAACAAGATAAATCAAACTGATCTTGTATTTAAGGATTTTTAGATCTTTTTACAAGAAAACAATACAAAAATTATTATCAAGAATACGATTTTTGCCCTAATATTAAAGGTCTTACTAGAAAAAAGAAATTATGATCCAACGTGAATTTTCTTGTTAAAAAATAAGATCGTGCCTGGTAACGTGCATGTAAAATGGCTAGAAATAGCATTTTATCTTAGCGTAAAGCTGACAATTTACACAAGGTTTATTTCTATTTCTTCTGCTCCAAACTTACTTCAAACTTCTTCTCGTATGAATGTAACACATCATAAGAAAGTGTTTCACCGCTGTTCAAATGCACTTTGGATCGCATCATTTATATGTATAAATGTTTTCCATCTGAAAGGACTAAATATTAAATGAAACAAATGACAATAAAATGTAAAGTAATCTCTTCAGTAATCAAAATACTTTTAGAATGTAACTGTATTCTAATTACCAATGATTTAAATTGTAACTGTAGTGGAATACAGTTACTTATATTTTGTATTTTAAATACGTAATCCAGTTACATGTATTCCGGTACTCCCCAACCCTGAGTTTCATTGATATAATTAACTATTCTGAGTTGTTATGACAGCCAACAACTGCACAAGTTGAGCCTGAAATTAATTTTTACACCAAGTAACACTTCAGTGGTTGTTGTTCTCCTCTGGATCGTTCGTTTTGACAGTTTTTACTTGGCGTCTCCAGACCAGAAATACAAAACAGCCGATTAAAAACATCATGGCCCAGTGGTTGCTTTGTATTTTGAGCAGTCGGGTTCGATTTGGCATGAAATCACTGGCTTATGACGTTCAACCTTGTGTCATTACATCATGTCCGCACACACAGGAAAGAAGTGCCGGCTGTCTCGTGTTCCGGCTGGAGAAACTAACTACGCTGTTCAGCTCAGTTCAGTAACATTCACACAGTTCAGGACAGCATCACTGCAGTCTAGATGGATATTTATCTGTTATCCATTTGGCAAAGTTGTTTACCTGCTGTAATGCTTGGATATGTTTTCTGGTTGGGTTTTTGAAGCTAATATTGCTTGTCATGCTCTTATGAATCAAATATTACTCATGTGTTAACCAATTGTGATGTATCTACATTGTCCGGTGAAGTTACTGTGACATGTTTAATATGCAGGGGTGTAAAAAGTACTCAGAAATTAGACTTAAAGGTGCAGTATGTAAGATTCAGAAACCCATGTTATTAATGACACCCGTGGCCGTTAAGTGAACTGCAGCCAGCTACCTGTTGCTCGTGCTCGGGCTCATGCACACACTCCATAGGGACGCGAGCGAGCAAGCATTGGCCAAAACAAGGACGTAACGTACAAAGAGACTGAACGTGATTTACCGGCATTATGCTGACAGATGAGGCAGCATAATTAAAATTACACAGTTATGGTTGTTTTACTACAAACTTTGAGACTAAACTAAAACAACTTGTCAACTAACATAGCATACTGACACACACATACAGCTACATATTACTGAACTATACCAGACAGTTTACTGATATGTTGCACTACTGTATGTTTTTGTATGTCATACGTTGTACTATGATCAAGAAACCAGCGTATTTGCTTAAATTTATCCTGTATACCTGACTTTTAGTATAAAGAGAAGATTGTTGAAATTATTTGAAAGTTACGAAGCAAGGTAGCTTGCAATTCATCAGCGTTAGCAGGCAAGATCAAGTTAGCTAAAATTACATAGATCAATCCTTATGGCACTATATATCACATGCTTTGCAGTTATGTAAGCTTACCTGTCCGATAAGAAGAACGGCAGTTCTTCAGGGTCAGTTTTGATCCCCAAAACCGAACGAAGGTCCCTCCAGGAATCAAATGCCCTGCCGATGTTCACTCTAGTTTTCGCCCGACCACGATCACGTGCACGCTTAGCCAGACGGGATTCAGTAGATAAATGTTGTTGTTTTTTGGCTTACTCTGAGTTTGTGTAGGAGTCGGTGTTGTACTGGGAGTCGGACGTTTGCTGGATTCCATCTCTAAGATAACGTTACCTAGTGTTGCAGTTTGTTGTCACAGTTTCACATGAAAATCAGTCTACAAAGGGAAGGGCTCATTTTTTAAGTTGCGTTACAAGCCGTTCACACATTGGCAAACAAAAAGGCAAATATTACATGAAAATTGTTACATATTGCACCTTTAAGTAAAAGTATGGATACTGAGTGAAAATTTTACTCAATTAAAAGTCAAAGTATCTAGCCAAAAACATACTTGAGTGAAAGTAAAAAATTATTCACATTAAATTGTACTTAAGTATTAAAAGTAAAAAGTAAATTTTTTCATAGCTAGATTGAAATCAAGAGAGGAGATTGTGTGAGAGAGGATGTTGTTAAATTCGATTTATTTGTTAAATTGCCTTTTTACTTTTTACCTGGTCATAGAATCATCTTACGATAACTACATTTTTGCAAAATGATTTTTTATGTGGTCTGTTGTACTTAACACAACAATTTCTTGGTGGAGTGAACACTAGAAGCGCTGAAACAATGACTTTTATCCCCTTTCACTCTAATCACGAGTAAAACAGCAGATTATCAGTTCATAAACACTTATTTTTCGCTCTGTTCCTCACACAATGCTATCTTATGACATACAATAACACTTTTACTATAGCGCATGACTCATTTTAATGTTTGCATTGAATAACCAACTACATTTAAAGCTTGTTTAACTGTGATCAAATTGCATGGTAGCTCAACTGATATAGCTCAAAAGAGTGTTGCATATGCGATACAAAGGACCGGGGTTCTTCTGAAGAGAACGCGAGTCGACATGAGAGCCCAGAGTGTCATAGAAGCACTACAAAATGACGTGGTTGTTTCAGAAATTGTGTTTATCATCTAACATTGGCTTTTTATGACACAATCGGTTAAGTTTAGGTTTAAGGTTTAGGGTAGGGAGGTCAGTTTTCTTGATTGAAATCTCAATAGAACATTAACCTTAAAAACCTCATCTATTCGGGAGAACATTTCACTCACTTTTAGAGCCACACAGTGGACATTTCACTTCGGACGTTCCCTGAGACGTGTAATGAACCACAGCATTTCATTTAGCAAAAACGCTGCTACAGGGAGCATGAGAGAATTGCGATGTCAGAGCACCCAGCCCCTTGAGACATCGAGAAAGATAAAAAAAAATAAAAATAAAAAATAAAAATAAAAAAAACATTTGAAATAAGCTTTGAAGAAAGTTAATAATGTTGTTGGTTTTGTGAATTTTTTTCTGAGGTTTGCTACCAAACTTGCTGTTGAGCAGATGGATAAATTCATAATTAATATTTACTCAGATTCCATTATTTTTATTGTTTTTGTTATTATCATTATCATTTTTGGTTTTATAGTTATTATTATAATTAATAGTTGCCTAACAACAAGAATAATAATTCAGCAAATAGAGAGTAGAAATTCATATATATTATTTAAATATGAAGGCAAGTGTAAAAATAAATTACAAAAGCCTTTTGTTTATATATATATATATATATATATATACACACACACATACACACACTGGTGGTTCAAGTGGCATTCAGCTGATCATAAAGTATAGTCAGGACATTATTGATGTAAAAAACAGCACCATCACTATTTCAAAAAAGTCATTTTTGGTCAAATCACTCCAACACCTTATCCTTGAGTAATCATGCTAAAGTGCTAATTTGGTACTAGAAAATCATTTTCCATTATATCAAACACAGTTGAAAGCTATTTGGTTCATTAAATGAAGCTTAACATAGTCTTTGTTTTTGAGTTGCCACAATATGCAATAGACTGGCATGTCTTAAAGTCAATATCAGGTCAAAAATGGCAAAAAGAAACAGCTTTCTCTAGAAACTCGTCAGTCAATCATTGTTTTGAGGAATGAAGGCTATACAATGCTTGAAACTGCCAAAAAACTGAAGATTTCATACAAAGGTGTACACTACAGTCTTCAAAGACAAAGGACAACTGGCTTTAACAAGGACAGAAAGAGATGTGGCCAGATGTACAACCAAACAAGAGGATAAGTACATCAGAGTCTCTAGTTTGAGAAATAGACGCCTCACATGTCCTCAGCTGACAGCTTCATTGAATTCTACCCGCTCAACACCAGTTTCATGTACAACAGTAAAGAGAATACTCAGGGGTGCAGGCCTTATGGGAAGAATTGCAAAGAAAAAGCCACTTTTGAAACAGAAAAACAAAAAGAAAAGGTTAGAGTGGGCAAAGAAACACAGACATTGGACCACAGATAATTGGAAAAGAGTGTTATGAATCTTAACCCCATTGAGCATTTGTGGGATCAGCTAGACTGTAAGGTGCGTGAGAAGTGCCCGACAAGACAGCCACATCTATGGCAAGTACTACAGGAAGTGTGGGGTGAAATGTCACCTGAGTATCTGGACAAAATGACAGCTGGAATGCCAAGGATCTGCAAAGCTGTCATTGCTGCACATGGAGGATTTTTTGATGAGAAATCATTTAAGTAGTTTAAGAAGTTCTGAAATTTTGAAAACCTGACTATACATTGTGATCAGTTGCTCTGTGAATAGAAGTACCAATTTCTATCCATAAGAGCAAAATCTGTACATTATTCCAAACTTTTGGCTGCCAGTGTATATATTTGCAATGTGAATGATAATTTCTGACTTTATAACTGTCCAATCTGTTGAAGTAGCTGGCATTTAGAATAAAGTTTAGGACAAAAACCATCAGTGTTTCTCACTTATGCTCATAGTTTTGAATAAATACATCACATTCAGTCGGGTGGTCACATACGATCTAGTTGCACAAATATTTCAACGTATCCGAAGCTCAAATCAGATCTGACATTCGGCCTCTGCAGATGGTCGGAACTCCACACAGCCACTGTGCGACACTCAGTTTAAAATGACTGACCTCTGGTCTGTCATCTGTCATTTGTCAGATGCAGTAAAAAGGCAGCTTCAGTCCAGTAAGACAAAAGAAATTTATCTGCAAAAATGTAATGAGTACTTTTCAAGTTTAAATAAAATTGTAAGGATTAAAAAATTTCCTTTGGAAATGTAATTAAGTAAAAGTACAAGTATTCTGTTTAAACTGCACTCGAGTGAAGTACAAATCCCAAAAAAATCATACTTAAGTGTTTTTACTGTCACTCGCCTGAGTTTTAATCACGCACACCTGCAGCTCATCATCACCTCGTTTGGACTTGCACTCAAACCTCACACTCACACTCAATCAGCGTCTGCCCTTGTTGAAGGTTCTTTGGATTCACCTTTCACTCTGTTGCAGTAGAAAATTACTTATCAGCGTGTGACTTACCTGTTTGTTAATGATCTGTTCTGGATTTGCAAGATAAGTGACCTTGAGAACTGAGTTTATAGTATACCTACTTACCTGTGTGTATCTCATCTGTTTAATCCATGATCTGCTCTGGATGTGCAAGATATGACTTTGAGAACTCTGAATTTACCTTATGCCTAAAAATACTGACCTGCTGCTCCATTTATGGAAGTTATGACTCTTAAGCTCTGCTTTGAAGGTTTTTTTTTTTTTTCTATTTTGACCTAAGACCGTTCTAAAGACTCCATACCTGCCTGAATACTCACCTCCATGCTATTTATCTGTTTCCTCTGTGTCCTGTGCAATAACCTCCCGCATCTGGGTTCATTTCAGCTCCTGTGTTACATTTACTCACAACACCCCTGTTAATATGTATGACTTCTGAAATTGACTTGTAATAGTTTATTGCAAATTTAAGCATTATTTTACGTTTAATAAAGTATAGTCTATCATTATTTGTGACACCCATCATTATTGAATCCTCTATGTAGAGAGCACAAAGTTCTGTAGTGCAGCTTTAAGGTAATTTTTATTTTTTTATTTTTTTTTTTATATGGATTATGTGAGTCTGTGAACATCTGTTCAATCCTGATATACTGTACATTATTTTCTCCCAGTTTGGTGGATTTAAAATGACTGAGAAAATAGCTAACTATTGAAGTTTATGGAAATTTCAACAAATAACAAGAACACTATGAAAGGTAAAACACAATTTAAATGAGTTCTTGACCAATATTTATTATCACCAACAGGTGCCAATACTGATATTATATAGCAGGGTGGCCAATTGAATAATGCAGATATTTTAAAATGTACTCAACTATCTGAAATCAGTAACTGTGTATTAACAAGGCTGTCATTTTGTTTTAGTCCTGGTACAATATTATCAGCAGCCAATGCCAATAATCTCAAAATGGCCAAATAATCACAGATTAATCAGTCTGGCCACTATATAATTCTATCCCTATTGTAAATCACTGAACACTCTTCAAGCATTTCACATATTGTACAGATTGTATTTTCACTAACTTATTCGAGGTTATGAATTGTGAACTATTAGCAAATACTGACTGAAATCATGATTGAGTGGGAATTACCTGGCAGCTCATAAAATTTTAAAGACACCTAAAAACTGGAAGCTTTCAAGACCCCACTGGCCAATCAGCAAGGGCATATAATGACCTTTTAAGGTGTTCATTTCTAATCCTAAGAGGTGAATCATGTGTGTTATTGGTTTAGTGCGGACTATAAATGGAGGCTGTGATGTCAGAAAGGTGGTGTGTAAAGTGTCATGACCTTTGCATTGCTGTTGCTCTGCTCATAAATCTCCATAATGTGCTCTGCAGAAAAGCACATCAAGACTGTTTCCTTGACTGTTGGCCTTTGAGTGTATGGCATGAGGATGTTGGCATCTGGCAAAGAGATGTTTGCAATGAATAATAACTCTAAAGTTGGACAGGTGTTAAAACTGTAACTAGGTGCAAATGCAACAAAATTTGCACAAAACAAAAATCCCCCCAAAAGTGATTACTGTGAAATTTATAGAAGTGCTTTTCTGTAGATATCCAGTATTTTGTATTCTGCAATTTTAAAATTTAGATCCATTTGAATTTAAAATCAAAGAAAAAATATTCACCCAATATATATTTATATATATGTAAGTACTAAAGTATTAGAGCAATGACTTTGCACCTTTTGAGATGTGCTATTACACGTGGGAAGTATTTTTATTCCATGTTTTACAACTGTAAATCTCTGACTTGTATTACAAATTATTTTAATATTGGTATTGCTGTGTTTAAAAGATGCCATTTAGATAAAAAGTTAAATTACAGTATTTAACAGAGGTTAAATACATTAATTGTTAGGGAATGATTATCAAGTATTATCATTTTGTATTATAGAAAATATAAACTGCAAACTGCATTAGAATTTCTTATAGGCTATGATTGATACATAATTTATAATATATAAAACAAAATAAAAATACAGTTCATAATATAAATAAATGAAAATGTAATAACATGAACAAAACATATTTGTAATTTATTTTTAAACACGTTTTATTGTATTTTTTATTAGTTATTATTATTACAATTGTTGCACCAGCTGATGAGCTTATGTCATGATTTTCAAAATAAAAGCACTAGATGGCAGTATGACTCTTATACTTTAGCTGCACGCAACAGAATTTTAAAAAGTCACGAGCCACGTGTCAATGCATAAACTACTTTTACATGAGACAAATTTCACCTTTATTACAGTGGACATTATAATAAAAGGATTCTGCCTATTTAGATACATTCTAGCTTCACGTTAACTTTACTGTAAGAGACTGTAATGAGAACTTAGCTCAAAATAGAGTGTCATTTTTGACAAATAAATTGCTGCATCTTTTATCAACTGACTGAAATGTCGAACTAAATCATTGCCATTGAATAGGACATAATCAGGAGCTGTGGATTGCTACGCCATCATTAGTTCATGCTTATGGTCCCGGTCAGCCCTTTTAGTGCTTTCTTGAATTATGTGCTCTAAGCCTTGTTGCAAAATGACCACAGAATAAGATTTCAGTATAACCTGTTTCTCCTGCCAGGAGATTTAAGCAACGGGACACTGGGTGGAGCAGCAATGACATCACAGAGTCAGCCAGCGTTCAGCGAGGGAACCGAATCCAGCTTGCAAGGAACACACTCGAGTTTGTCAAAATAAATGAGTTGTTTTGGGGGGAACAGCTATATTAAATGTGCGGCACACAGAGTGTGACCATTCATGCTTCACACACATTAGCTTGGCAATCGCTGCAGCTCTCGGTGCCGGAATGGAGGGGAAAAGAAGCAAGCAGGGGTTGAATATGCAGTAATTAAGGTTTTCTTCCTCCCTTTTTCCAAATGCTCTGGACTTTTTTGATTGACTTTTGGCTCTTTTGAACAAACTGTTCAAGGAATGAGGGAAGGTCTTTGAAGGCCGGAGCCTGCAAGACAGAGCAACTGTATCAACACATCTCTCCTGCTAAGAACAACACAGAACACATGACACTAAATGGTGTTTCTGGCTTTGCAAACATTTTCCAGTGGACCAGTCTTGCAGAGATCAAACCATCAAAAGTAGTTTTAGTGAGAAGTAGTTTATTAGTGGTGTTGTCTAAGGAAAGCATCTTTACTGTTGTTCATACAAGGGGTTAGGGATTTGAACAAACCCCCACACTTAATTCACTAGCAACCACTCAGAACACCTTAGCAACCACCAAGCAGCATCCAAGTAATAACCAAGAACACTTTAGCAACTGCATAACAACGCACTACAAAACCACTCTGAAAACCATAGCAACTGCATGGTAGTGCGCTGGCAACCACCCACAACACCAAAGCAACGCACTACTGACCACTCAAAACACCTAAGCCATAATAAAGAAACGCCTTGACAACTACCTAAAGCACCCTAGCAATGTCCTAACAACCACCCAGAACACCCTAGCAACCACCTAGCAGCATCCAAGTAATCACCTAGAAAACCCTAGCAATGGCATAGCAACGTGCTGCAAAACCATATAGAAAACCATAGCAACTTCAAAGCAGCACACTGGCAACCACCCACAACAGTATAGCAACACCCTATCAACCACTTAAAACGCCATAGCAACTGCATATGCCATAAAACCACTCAGAACACCTTAGCAACCACATAGCAATGTTCTGAAAACTACCCACAGCACCCTAGCAACCACCTAGTAGCATCCAGTTAATTACTAAGAACACTCTAGCAACTGCATAGCATCGATCTACATAGCCAATCAGAAAACCATAGCAACTGCATAGTAGTGTGCTGGCAACCACCCACAACAACAAAGCAACGCCTTTCCGACCACCCACAACACCATAGCAACACCCTAGCAACTACCTAGCAATGTCTATAAACCACCTAGAACACCCTAGTAACCACTTATGGACTAATTAACAATCAGAACATTAGCAACCACATAACACCCTGGCAGCCATCCACAGCCCCCTAGCAATGCCCAACTGTTCTGAACACACCAGTAATCACATAGAAACACAGTAAAACCACTCAGAAAACCATAGCAACTGCATAGTAGTGCACTGGCAACCACCCGCAACACTATTGCAATGCCCTAGCAACAATCCACAGCACCATAGCAACCACCACAACATTTAGCAACCACCCAGAACACCTTAGCAACCACCTAGCAGCATCCAAGTAAACAACCAGAACACTCTAGCAACTGCATATCAACACGCTACAAAACCACTCAAAAAACCACAGCAACTGCATAGTAGTGCACTGGCAACACACACAACAGCATAGAAACGCCCAAGTGACTACCCGGAACACCCTAGCAACTGCATATGCACTAAAAACCACTCAGAACCCCTTTAGTCACCACATAGCAATGCCCTGACAACTTCCCACAATACACTTGCAACCACCTAGCAACGCTTTAGCAACCACCTTGAAGCATCTAAATAATTACCCAGAACACTCTAACAACTGCATAGCAACACGCTACAAAACCATTTGGAAAACCATAGCAACTGCATAGTAGTGCACTGTAAACTACCTATAACACCATAGCAACACCCTAGCAACTACATAACAATGTCTAGAAACCACATAGAACAACCTAGCAACCACCTATGGAATAATTAACAATAAGAAAACTTTAGCAACCACATAGCAACACTCTGGCAGCCACCCACAGCCCCCTAGCAACCACGTAGCAATGCCCAACTGTTCTGAACGCACTAGTAATCGCATCAACGCACTATAAAACCAGTTTGAACACCTTAACAGTTGCACATCAACAGTCTAGCAACTTCCCAGAACACATAAGCAACTGCATATCAATGCCCTATAAAACTACTCAGAACATTAGCAACTGCAATGCAATGCCCTGGTAACCACCTAGAAATGCCCTAGCAATTATTCAGAACACTTTCGCAAACACACAGCAACATGCCAACAACCCCTCACAACACCCTAGAATATTGGTGGTAACTTTTGCATAGGCAAGCAAAATGCTGCATTGTTTTCTGCTGCTTTGCATTGTGTGTCCATGTAAAGAGGTGACCTGCCTTTCAGCTGTCACAGAAATGCAAACAGACATAGGCTACATATACTGTAAAAGAAAAATAATAATGGACAATGCTTGGCAGCACAGGCTGCCAAATGTTTACCATAAACTAAAATAAGAGTTTTAGACCGTGAATTGTAGCATATAAAGAGTATATTTAAGTATTAGAAGTTATGGTGTTGTTAAAGGGATAGTTCACCTAAAAATGAAAATTCTCTCATCATTTACTCACCCTCATGTCATCCCAGACATACTTTCTTCTGCTGAACAAAAATTAAGATTTTTAGAAGAATATCTCAGCACTGTAGGTCCTCACAATGCAATTGAATGGTGACCCAAACTTTAAAGCTCCAAAAAAAAAAAAAAAAAAATCACGAAGTCAGCATAAAAGTAATCCACACGAATCCCTGTCTTCTGAAGCGATATGGTAAGTGCGGGTGAGAAACAGATCAATATTTTAAATATTCAACAAGTAATTTTTTCATTAAATCTCCACCTTTGACCAGCCCCAACCAGTAGGTGGCAATATGCATGAAAAATAAGAATAATAAAAAAATTTAATTAAAAAAAAAACAGAAGAAGGATGCAAAAGAGAAAGTAAAAGTGGACATTTATAGTAAAAAAGGACTTTAATATTGATCTGTTTCTCACCCACACCTATTATATTGCTTCTCAAGACATGGATTTAACCACTGGAGTTACTGGATTACTTTTATGCTGCCTTTATGTGCTTTTGGAGCTTCAAAGTTTTGGTCACCATTCACTTGCATTGTGTGGACCTACATTTAATGTGATTTCCAACTTCATGCTATAAAAAGTGAAGGAGCCACATATCTGTTATTTGTTGTTTTTAAAGGCTTTACATAAAAAATTAAAAAATTAAAAAAAACCTGCAACTTGCATGTTTCCACAGATTTTTAACAATCTGTATGCCTCCCTTCAGATAACGATTACATGGAAATTCTATATTTCAGGCTTCTAGTAAGGCAAGGCATAGTTATTATTGTACCTTATTGCGTAGAAGTATTATTTAGTTATTCATATATTGGATAAGGTAGCTAAGATAAGGTGATATCTTATTCTGTGACATGTGGAGCCTTGTGGTCTTCTGATAGGATGTTACGATCAAGCCCTTCTTGGAAGTTTTGCTCCAAAATAATAAAAATGGACAGGACCTCTTCTTCAAAGAGTCTTCAGAATTAAATAACTGCAGATTACGATTACTAAATAACCAGATTTTTAAATTTTCTCCAGAAAGTGTGAGTGGTATTTGGCCGCGCAAGACTCGCTGCCATGGTGCTGGTGGTAAGGGAATCATTTATTTTAACACCTTCTTTTACATGAAATGTCCAAAAGAACCAATTCACTTAAATGATTTGGATTTCCCAGCACTACACGAGAGAGAGAGGACAGTTTAGGTGAGTGTGTATGATTACGCCATCGGTTCCATTGCTGTGATCACGATACAATGTGACAAATGTCATGTTTTGTGATGCTACAGCACTTCTCGTTGGAAAATGTAGCTTGATATTGGAAAAGCTACTGTGAAGATAGCTGAGCTATCTGTCACTACTATTAGTTAACTACTCCTCAACACCGGTGGCAGTTACATATGTATCAAAATATATTACTAATGTTAGGGGTTTAGAAACAAACTCCTAACTCTAAGTATGAGCAATAATTAATAAATTGATAAGCTCCACCTTTCCAACATTTGTCCAATAAAGCAGATGATTCTTGGAATCACAATGACCACACAATGTTACAGCTGCCTGTGTTTGCTGTTAAGTGTCATGTCATTAATTGCTCATGAGTTCCATCCACTTTCGGTATTTTTTCCCCCTGTAAATTTAACACTGCTATGGTCCCCATGAACAGCTGTGCTCTTATGTGGAAGATGTCCAGAAACTGTCTCGCCTGCGGGGCTGAGAACATAGGGAATTGTTTGCGCACCGATCATGCTGTCAGTTTCACTGAAGGATGAAAAATAAAAAGCAAAGACAAATTAAACAGCAAAGAGGCTTGTAGATATGTCAAGGTTATTTTGATGATGGAACATTAACTTGGCCACTAACCATCTATTGCTACATTTCCTGACTGAGTGGGCTGTAATAAGGTTTAGATAAACTGTTTCACCACACAAATGTACACATGTGCAAAGGTTGTCAGGCACAGTTCTCTGATAACTGTGCCATACTGCCATTGGTTTGGCCGCAGTTAAGGATTTTGTGGAAGAAATTTCTCTCTAAGTCTAGGTGATGTTTGCCTTGGTTCAGATCAAATGTTCTCTTGTGTCATTGGGAACTGACTGATTTTGTAATGAAATACAGTTTCCATTACTATTTTTTAAAGTGTATAGGACTGTTTCTTTTTATGATGTTTTATAATAAGTTTTATGATAAGTTTATTTTTAATAGTGTTGTTTGTACTCCTAAAACCTGGAAGAAAATGAGCACTTTTGAGCTGTGGGTTGCCTTCATTGCTAATGGGTTTTTAGAATAGCAATTTTTGATTTACGTGTTAAATAAGGTCAGTGTTTATCACTACTGGAAGAAACACTCCAGTTTGTTCTAACATGTTGTTGTATACTTTAAAAACATATCTAACAGGATGTTACATAAGGACTACACATCACATTACACATCATTCGTAAAGCAAATATAAAATTGAAAACTGCCATTCTAAAAACCCAATGCAAATCCACAGGGAACCCAAGTGGAATTATCCAAATTCCGGGTTGGCTTACAAATTGATGCCATGACTGAACCGCTCTATTGTGGTGGGCTAAATTATTCTTGTGTTAAACATTTCCTGTTCAGAAGGAAAGCAGAAGCTGAGATCATGACTTATGGTTTTACCTTTATAAGGTTGTTGTGATATAGCTGCTCAAAATGCCTTTAAGATCTTTACTGATTCAATAAAAAGGCTGGAGTTTATAACCTTGCAAATCTCTTGCAAATACTTGTAGATCTTCATCAAAACTTGAATCCCCATGATAAATTGCTCTGACCAACATGCATCCAGACCTAGTGCTATGGTTGACCTCTTTGCACATTGGGAAGTTACTGTACCGTAGGAGGATGCTGTGAATGAGGCAATTGAAAAGCATTTGATTCACTAACCTTGCAGCGTAGAACATTGTTGAAAGGAAGGCAGTCAGGAAAGAAGTACCAAGTGGCCCTGGGTCAAACACAAACATGCTGGTTAGTTGCTGGTATATCACTGTATAAAGTTCTAACCAGCTTGACTAAAAAGGTCTACCAGCCACATCAGTAGATAGTCCAGCTGATCAACCATCTAGGCTAGTTTGGACCAGCTAATGACCATAAAGACCAAATTGGACCAGCTAGAAGGTCAAGTAAGCATCAAGAAGCTGAAAGATATTAAAGGGGGTAAATGTGGGAGTTGATTTGCCCACTTATTGGAAATATAAATCAGTACTCCATTCAAGTGTTTAAGCAAGTCTAGTGTAGCAGGTAGATCAATGATGTGATTGTAACATAAAGTCCTATAAAATTATAAAGTTAACTGAAGACCTAATGATGAGGGATCAGCACTGTTACAAACCTTTTACACTGTGCACAAGTTGCAGGTTCAATCCCAATCGTAAGAGACCCAGGAAATGGAAAGTTAGTGTGATTCTTAAAGAAATATTTCGGGTTCAATACAAATTCAGCTCAACCGATAGCATTTGTGGAATAGCGTTGATTACCAAAAAGATCATTTCGACTGGTCCCTCCCTTTCTTTAAAAAAGCAAAAATCGAGATTATAGTGAGGCACTTAGGGCAAATAGGGGCAATTTTTTGAGGGTTTAAAGGAAGAAATGTAAAGCTTATAATTTTATAAAAGCCACACATTAATTCTTCTGTTAAAACTCCTATATTTGAGATGTAAATTTATGGTAGTTTTAGGGTTTTAGTCTTAAAAATAAAGAGAGAGAAATTAGCCAAGGTGAGAAATAATATGACATAACCTGCTCTGAACATCTTCTCAGTCCCAGCATGGAACGTCGTTGAGAGCGAGGGAGTCTTGATGGGGACAAGAAGAAGTGTTCTGGGCCTTCTTTGAAACCAGTGTAGACTGTTCCATAGGGTTTAGTCTCTGCTTCATGGTACTCGGACCATCAGGAGCCTTGCCATGCCCAGGAGGATTCTTTCCGCTGAGACGAGGCCATAGACTACAATTTTGCATCCAGGCCATGGCTGCTGGGGCCTCATCTGTGGCTCGGTCTGCAACTTATGGAGGAAAGTTGGAAACTATGCTAAACGCTGCCCGGAAGAAATGTGCAAGCGAACCGGGTGCGCTACAAAGCCACCTTGCTTCTATGGAGACAAAACACTGCCATATATATTTGCAAACAAATTAAGTATTGCAAAAGATAACGCTATATTTAATTACAAAAAACTATTTTATGTTATAAATGAAACCCAAGAATTGACATGCATTTTTTATTTGCAACGTATTTAATCTGCAACAGACTTTAAAAGGCATCAATTCTTTTGCAACACTCACCCAACACCACATTTTCTTTGAGTTTTACTTTGCGGTAAAAAAAATTTTCTATGCGATGCTTCTTTTAATGTTTGCGGTGCATAATTATCTTTGCCTGGCAACAGTGCTTTTGTGCTACATGTTACTAGCTTTCTATCTATTATCACCTGGCTGTGTCGTTTGGTGTTACAGTCTCCTATTTTAATCTTAAAGCTGCACTATGTAAGGTTTTTTGGTTACAATTAACAAAAGTTAATTATTGAGTGAGTACATAAAAAAATCCATGTTCAAAACCATGTGCTTGTCTTAACCAGATTCACTACAGTAAGCCTACAATAATGATTTTTATTTTGAGGGAATTTGAGCTGTCGGGTTGGACTGGTGCGAAATTGCAGGTATACGTCATTCGTCCTTAAGTGTTTACGTCATATCCCTAAGCTGAGATAGAAGGTCCAGCTGTGTTGCGAGAAGTAGGAAGCGAGTACGACAGCTGTTTAGTCAAACCAGTCATGGTTTCAGGAGTCAGGACAGCAGCAGAGTAATATCACTCTCCTAATGGATTTAACTATTTTTTACTGTTTGGCAAAATTGTTTACCTGCTATACTGCTTGGATATGTTTTCTGGTAGGGTTGTTGAAGCTTATATTGTTTGTCATGCTTTAATGAATCGAACATTACTCATGTGTTCCGATCGCAATGTGTTTGTAAGTTTCATTTTTTTTCAGCGAAGTTATTGTTACATATTTACTAATATTCATGACTTCTGAGTATTTTATAACATTGCCGCAGTTTAGAGTTTCCCAAATTGTGCCTCTACATGTTTGTGCTGCTGTTTTCTTAGGCTATTTCTCTCTCTCTCTCTCTCTCACTTATTATTTTTTTATTTTTTTTTTTTGCTTGAGGAAGACCTAATGGTATAAACTTTGCAAGTATGTGTAAGCCAATAAAGTATTTCTGGAGCAATAAATCTTTGTACGGACACATTTTATCCTTGTAGCAGATATAAAAAGCCACTATAGGTTCAAGGTGGTTCCCCGTGAATTTATGCTCATCTCAAGTTGTCTATAATGTTCTGATTTCATAGCACAGTGATGTTTATTAATTTGGTTAGCATGTAACCATCTCTCTGTTGTAACTTCTAAATAATTGATTAAAAATGTATTATTTTAATTGTTATATTGCATATTTCTGCATATTATTTAAGTGTTTCATCATTATTAAATCCTCGTTTTGCGTTTTTATATTACAGTCTTTTATTGTTTGCAGTGTATAGACCTACTATTGTAGCATGACGGTTCACTTGCATTGACCACTGAGGCTGTAGATTGTAATATAAAAAGTGTCTTCAGTTGGACTCTTATCAGCTATTTCATGAGTCTCAACTCTTAATATGATATGTGTAGTACAATACAAACATTGTGTAGTGGATAAAACATTTTAATAATCATATTAAAATATAATTAAGTGTTCTTTATCTTCCTCGAAGTAAGTAATATATCGGTAATACATTTTTAAGCGAATAACATAATATCAACAAGAAAATAGCTCGTCATGACTCCGCTCTGCAGGTAATCTCCCGAGTCTTCGCTCAAACCATGAGAATCAACTGCCAGAAAAGCAGTGCCTAATCACAACTCATGTAAAATGTTCCTCCTCAAGTAACTTGCAGTTTTATGCTTCAACCATTAGATGGCCAAAAGATACATAATGTAGCTGTAACTACGTTTTTATAAACACCTAGTTAGAAAATGGGAAATACGTGTTTGTGTCATTAAAGCCTTGATTACAGTTCAATGTTACCTGTCTGATCAAAACAGCTGACAATGTTTCATTGGGTTGTATGTTTCAGTGTAAGGAGCTGTTATTGCAAAGGCACATAACAACATAACATTACAATCTTTGTTATTAATACAAAATAAGGCATTAATGCAGAAGAACAGCTATATTATAGCTATAGAAGCGCCTTTATGAAACATGAATGACAATTACAAATGATCAGCTGAAGAGCACATACCATACATTATTACTCTCTATATATAATACTAGATTTATGAATATGGAGCACGCCATGTCTTGACCAGCTGGACATGCAGCTCAGGACAGAATGGCACTGGACTCGGTAAGAACCTATAATCGAGTCAAAAATGCTCAGGTGTATCAAGCATGGGCCATTCGAGCTGAAGTTTCTCGATCGCCCGGGCGAGAACCTCCATCAATTCAATCTCAGAGGCTGTCCTCATTGGTTTTCCACATCTCAGGGGAAAATACCAGCGAGCTCATAAGCTGAATGTGACTAGGTCGGGGGTGGAACACCAAACGCCATCTGCCAATGACATTGGTTTTTAGAGATCGGCGAGGAGCTCCCATAGTGTCAGCTACTGACATAGTGTTGAAGTGACCGACTTGAAAGGGAACCCGGAATATTCCTTTAACCGGGAGCAAATGTTGGCATCAAAGTATGAAGAGCACTAGGTCACACCCAACGATAATATGGAACAATGGCAGTAAGGTGTTTATCAGCCGGCACAAAGTTTTCCTACGAGTTTGTGCTGGCGAGCTGTTTCGAACCACCAAAACAAACTCAACTCCTTTTTGGACAGATTTTGTTCAAAATGATGATATCATGTAGATTTGCAATCATGTAGATTTTTACTCTACAACATTAGGAAGTTTAGACCCTTCCTCTATGATCATGCCACGCAACTCCTGGTTCAGTCTCTTGTCATATCTAGACTGGACTACTGTAATGCTCTTTTAGCCGGCCTTCCAGCATGTGCAATTAGGCCTCTGCAAATGATCCAGAATGCAGTAGCACGGCTGGTCTTCATCAAACCCTTCTTGTCTTTCTACAATGGCTGCCAGTTGCTGCACGTATCAAGTTCAAGGCTCTGATGCCAGCATACAGAACAGTCACTGGGTCTTTGTATGGTTCATACAAAGCTACATTTCCACCAGAAGGCTGCGGTCTGCAAATGAGCGGCGCCTTGTTGTACCAACATAAAGAGGCACCAAATCACTTTCCCGGACATTCGGCTTCTCTGTACATCGATGGCGGAACAAACTTCCTAACTCAATCCATGAAGCAGACTCCCTCTCTGTCTACAAAAAACGACTAATGACACAACTTTTTCATGATCACTTGACCATACAATAATAATAATACAAAATTTTTTTAAGAATTCTTGTTGCACTCTAATCGCTGTCTTGGCTAATACTTGGAATTTGAATTGAAACTTTGTAATGCAGCACTTTTCATATTACTACCTCCTTAAGATGAATTGCTTATGTTGTATCCTTCCTCATTTTTTAAGTCGCTTTGGATAAAAGCATCTGCTGAATTAATACATTTAAATATAAATGTCAGTATATTGCTGCCATAACACTGCCATTCAACCCTAGATGAAGCCTTTTAACCAAAGGTTTCTACAGGGAAGTGTCTTTTCAACTAGAGTTCTTTAAGTTGCATTGAATAAAAGCAAATTATAACCCTCTGCTAAATTTTAATTAAGATATTTTACATGCAGGCCCAATCTTCCATGGTTAAAGTGCATAGACTGCTGCATTAGAAATAGGACAAATAAGAATGTGGCTTTCCAGGTAACAGCAACAGCTGAATAAATAGCGAAGACTAATGTCATCAGAGCTCTAAACATGATTGCCAACAGTTGCGCAGAGGCAATTAGTGCAAACCACCTGAACTTAATGTATACACTTAATTAAATACATAAATTAATTCTAAATTGGAGAGACATACATTTGAGCAGTAGGATTTTTTATTTCAAGTTCTAATTAGTAAAAATGAGCTATAAACCACACACCACTCCAAACACTTCCAATTACTTGTGTTAATAATAAATGACATCATTTAGGCATACACAAAAGCTGTAGGAGCATGTGTGAGCTTCTGCACTAATTACACTAAATGTGTGAAGTCGTTATTCCACGATGGCAGATAACATATCAACAATCTTGCACATGCTTTCTACATGTTATGGTGTCATTACCCATAGACATTTTGAATTATCCTCCTTAATTGCTTTCATGGAGTCTCTGGAGAATTATAGCTCTGCTCATTTAGTTAATTGCTCTGGTGGTCAAATTTATGGATTCCACTATTATTTTTTCTCACACCAAAAAGCGAAGCAGTTTGCAGAGCAGTTGGTAAAGCGTTTGATTAAGGTAAATAACTTGATGACATTTAAAGTCATGCATGTTTTGCAAGGGTAACTGGAGCACAGAAAGATGCTGGAGTCTTTTGAAATTAGTCTTTGCTCATCCACGCTTTCAATGCAAATGAGGACATGAGGCTTGTGGTTTCAGGCATATTGCCCTTTGTATAGTGCACCAGAACACAAATTCTAAAACAAGGCTAATGAGCTGCAGTTCATTATAATACACAGAGTAAAGAATGCCTTTTATGGACATTATGTTTGGTTTTCATGCACATTTTAATTAATATTTCCTTTTAAGGCAAGGGTTATGTGGGATATGACCATATGACACTGATTGGAATTTCAGACTAATCTACTAATATACTACTTTAGATACTATAATAGTGCTTGCTAAGGCAAGCATCATAATTACTATTGCCCATACTTAGAGACAGGTATTAAATCAAACCCCTAATTAAAAAGATGCACAGGTAGCTGTAATAACCTGCCAGGCATTTTTGCCTGCCGCACCTCCACCAGTGCCTTCAGCCCAGCTGCGGGGTCATCAGCCAGGAGCCACCTATCTTCAATGTTTCGTCCCATTAATCCCAGAACATCTCCTGGTGGTGGGGCAGTGGTCAGGTACGTCTCCCAGCCATCCCCCGCAGCTGGACACCGGATCCCCTCCAACGCCTCTCAACCTTGTCTTCCCATCCAGACATCCTTCCTTCACAATTTACTTGCAACCAGGGTTCTATATGTCATAATATGAAATGACTATACACGCCCTTGGCCAACTGGCACTGAGATGCGTACTCAGTGCCCTACTGGCACTGGCACTGTATCTCTCGGTAACTCAGTGCCACCGGTTCCGTATGATTCCGTACAGAGGCATGCATGCTCTGTTGTGACACATTACCAGTTGTATCAAACTGAACTTCAACTGTGCCCCTAAATACACTCTGGGGGCGAGTTTGGGATGTGCAAGCACCCCTCACATTTTCTTTAGATACATTTCAGTTGTCACCACTTCAAGCAATATAAAACTAAGAATGTTTTAGCCAAAATCATTTATTCTTTTTTTAGCTTCCTATACTCTCAGCCCATAATGGGCCTATAGCGGGTTTATTTTGGGACTAGCAATGGATAAAATAAGGATTACAGTGCAATTAATCCCTCTGCACTTTCTGTGGTCCTCAAAATCCTGCCGCTTTGACAGCTCACATTCTCAAATCTCCATATGAGAATGATACTCTTTTGCTAAACATAGATTTGACATCCTGCTTTATGGAAAGGTTTGCTAAGAGAGATCAACTGAACAACTATACTGGCATGCTGTATGGAAATCTAACATCTTGATAGATTAAATGCTTTAGATGTTTTGCGCACCTCAGTGGTCTATTTTGTTAACAAAAATAATATCTTTTACTTGATGATGATGTGCAAAATGGACAAAAAAGTGTCAAACTGTAACAGACCAAACTTTAATGAAATATTCAAATATTTTGAAAAAAGATTATAAACATTTTCTAATGTAAACATGTATCAAACATACTGTATAAATGTACATAGGCCTACTGTCCTTGTTGTGAAAAACCTGAGCTCCTGAAATAATAATGAATAGACTGAAGTATTAGCTACTTTTTAGAAGTTAGCCTGTATTCTGAATACTTCATGCTTTAGAGACTTATTAATTTTCAGTGAAAGGATATTACATTGCATGTAGCATGTTTCTTATGGAAACAGTGTATTCACAACTAAAGTTTCTTCTTCTGTTTATATCTTGCACTTTTAATATCTTGCAGTATAAATTTTGTCATATTTTCATCAACAGTATGCTTTAATAAAATAATTTAATAATCTTCATGATGCGCCTTTTTCGTCTCGACTTTCGTCAACAAACGTTTTCGTCATTAATTTCTTTGACAAGATTAATAATGTAAAAATAATGGCAACACCTGGCAAGGGATCTGAGACCATTCCTTCATACAGAATCTCTACAGATCCTTCAAATTCAGAGGTCCATGTTGGTGGACTCTCCTCTACAGTTCACTCCACAAATATTCTATGGGGTTCAGGTCAGGGGACTGGGATGGCCATGGCAGAACCTTGATTTTGTGGTCAGTGAACCATTGTGTTGATTTTGATGTTTGTTTTGGATCATTGTCCTGCTGGAAGATCCAAACAGGGCCCATTGTAAACTTACTGGCAGAGGCAGCCAGGTTTTTATTTTTTATCTGTTGGTATTTGATAGAGTCCATGATGCCATGTATCCAAACAAGATGTCCAGGACCTCTGGCAGAAAAACAGCCCCACTACATTCAAGATGCAGCACCACATTTAACCGTGGGCACTGGGAACTTCATCTCTGTGTACGCCAAACCCATCTCTGGTGTTTGTTGCCAAAATGTTTTTTGTTTCATCTGACCATAGAACCCGGTCACATTTGAAGTTCCAGTAGTGTCTGGCAAATTGAAGACGATTGAGTTTGTTGTTGGATGAGAGCAGAGGCTTTTTTTCTTGTAACCCTCCCAAACAACTTGTGGTGATGTAGGTGATGTCTGACAGATGGAGAAAATATAGGCACACATCCTTTTCCAGGCCGATTCTTAACATCTCCAGTTGATTGGAACTTCTTCATTATTGTCCTGATGGTGGAAATTGCTATTTTCTTATAGCCACTTCCTATTTTGTGAAGCTCAACAACCTTTTGCAGCACATCAGAGCTATATTCTTTAGTCTAACCCATTGGGATTGATGATTAAGGGAATTTGGCTTGTGTGTTACCTCATATTTATACCCCTGTGAAACAGGAAGTCATGGCTGAACAATTTCATGTTCCTAGTCACACAGGTGCACTAAAAAATTTAAAATATGAATGGGAATATACTTCAGATATATTTTACTCATAAGAATTTCTAGGGGTGCCAATAATTGTGGCTAATGTGTTTTGGAGAAAAATATTTATTTAATAATGAGATATTTCCCCACTTTCAATTGTTTTACTTCAATTATAGGTTAGATATTTGTGAATTTTTTGAATGAAAGATCAAAAGGATAAACAATGCATTTTTTTTTTCACAGCCTTCTTTGCACATATTTACCAAGGATGCCAATATTTTTGGCCACTACAATTGCTTGCAATTTTAAATTTCAACCACAGATGACACTAGAGAGCACAAAGTTACGTAGTGCAGCTTTAAGGTTTAAAGTTTAAAGGTTAAACCTGTTTAAAGTTACTTTGGTGCACATATTTACAGGCTGCATGCAGATAGAACTTTCGTTATTATGGTTCGTGAAACATTATCTTGGAACCTTGATTTAATTTTTCAACTTCGAAAAAACTTTGTATAAATCCATGCACTGCCTCTGTGTTTAATTTATTGTTGTGGAGATCAAAAAGTTCAACATACAAATCTAAAATGATTTAAACCTTACTGCTTGGATATTTTTTGGAAACGTTTTAGCGAGATAATGGAAAACTAGTGATCAGGTGATTTTAAAGGAATAGTTCACCCAAAAATGAAATTTTTCTCATCATTTACTCACCCTTACGCCATCCCAGATGTGTACGACTTTCTTTCTTCAGCAGAAAACAAATGAAGATTTTAGAAGTATATTTCAGCTATGTAAGTCCATACAATGCAAGTGAATGGTGACCAAAACTTTGAAGCTTCAAAAAGCACATTGTGGTGATGTGGGCATGGCCAAGTGACGTCTGTGGAGAGCGAGGCCGGGAGAAGGAGAACGGTAAGGATTGACACCTGTGGGAAATTATATCTAACAGCTGTTCTATGTTTCAGTGAGAGCTGGAGGGGGATAAAAAGGGTGTTCAGACTACTGGAGGAGAGAGAGAGAGATGCACGAAGTTGTTTGTGTGTGTGTCTATGTTGAGGGGGTGCTGAAAAGCGCACCGTTATGTGAGACACTGAAAAGTGTGTGTGTTAATAAATGTCTTGCTTTTGGATGTTTACCCGGCTCCCGCTTCCTGCTTCATAAGGAAGGCAGAGGTCTGCCACACACACAAATGTCGCATAAAAGAAATCCATGTCTTCTGAAGCGATCCAATATTTTTTGGGTGAGAGCAGACCAAAATGTAACTCATCTTTCACTATAAATCTTGACATATGCAGTCTCCTTGGCGATCATGATTTCAAGCTAGATTACACTACCTAGCTCCATCTAGCGCTCTGCGCATGCATCAAGCACTAGGAAGTGTAATTGAGCTTAAAATCATTATCATGCTTAGAGACTGCAATGGCAAGATGTACAATGAAAAAGGAGTTCCTTATCTGTCACTCACTCGACGTTGTGTCGATGTAGTGACACTAGGGGTCACTCTTGGGAGCCCGAGACACCTCTGGTCTTTAATAAAAGGCCAATGAAAATTGGTGAGTGGTATTTGCATGCCACTCCCCCGGACATACGGGTATAAAAGAAGCTGGTATGCAACCACTCATTCAGATTTTCTCTTCGGAGCTGAATGGTCATTCTCATTGAGCTGAATTTCTACTGTTCATTCACCTCTGCTGGATCTGATGGCGCATTTCAGCGGCTTCTTCCTCCTCTGCACTGGTGCACTGCAGAGAACGCCCCTGGGCGCTTCGGCAGAAAAAAGAGAGTATATTTTCTGAAAGAGTTTATTTCTCTAAAAGAGTATATTTCTCTAAAAGAGCGGCACACACAGAATGTGTTTTTAAAGACACATCTTTTTAAAGATGCTTTTCCGATTGTGTGTTATTCCTGGTTGCGGTCATTATCTCACAACTTTGGATGGTCATGATCGCTGTCTTTTGTGTCTGGGCATGACCCACACGGAGGCAGCATTCGTGGATAGGTCATGTTCTCACTGCGAGAACATGACCATGGCAATGTTGTGGTTGCGGCTTGCTTTCGCCTCTTGTTCGGAGCCCGCGAAGATGATGAGCTCTCGAGCGCAGCATTGGAGAGGGGGCTTGTCCAGTCAGATGCAGAAGCCTCAGCTGGGCTCCCCCCTTCGGGGATGATTGCCCAGTCACAGGCTGATGCAGAGATGACGGACATGCTTTCCCGGGCGGCCGCGAGCGTCGAGCTAGAGTGGAACCCTCTGCTCTCCCCTGAACCCTTGCGGCTCGATGATTGGTTCCTGGGCTCGCGGTGCTGCTCAAAGCAGCCACGCCCTGCTCCAGTGCCTTTCTTCCCAGAAGTGCACGAGGAGCTGACGAAATCGTGGGGGGAAACTTTTACTGCCCGGTCCCGATTTCTCAGTTCCCCCACCCTCACTACCCTCGATGGCGGGGCAGCCAGGGGCTATATGGCGATTCCCCCGGTGGATAAGGCACTCGCAGTGCCCCTATGCCCGCAGAGCACTGCCACCTGGCGCGGATGCCCAAAGCTCCCATCCAAGCCCTGTAGGTTCACGTCGTCCCTGACGGCTAAAGCCTACAGCGCTGCTGGACAAGCCGCCTCTGCCCTGCACACCATGGCTCTCCTGCAGGAGTGTAGTTCCACCCCAGATCTGATGCAGGAACTGCGCTTGGCGACCGACCTCACTTTCCAAGCGACGAAGGTCAAGGTGCGGTCTCTCGGGCAGACGATGTCCATATTAGTGGTCCAGGAGTGCCACCTTTGGCTCAACCTGGTCGAGATGGGTGAGGCCGACAAGACAAGGTTCCTTGCTGCCCCCATTTCCCAGGCTGGCCTATTTGGTGACACTGTCGAGGACTTTGCCCAGCAGTTCTCGACGGTGAAGCTGCAGATGGAGGCTATTCGGCATATCATGCCCCGGTGCGGCTCAAGATCCCGCACCCTGTCTTCTCGTCACCAAGGGCGTCCCCCTGTGGTGACTGCACCAGCTCCACCGCAGCCCGTCCCTTCGGCCCGGTCCCGGTGCATAGCCCACCACAGGAAGCAGACACCACCCGTCTCACAGTCAGCCGCTAAGTACCCATGGAGGTCGTCAAAGCACCCCTGAGATGGGCGACCCAGGGTCAAAGAAACCCACGCATCTGGAGCTGGTAAGAAGACCACTCCATCCTCCAGTGGAGGGCTGGGTGGAGAATCTTTTGTTGCCTTTTTGTTTGATTTCACCGCATGCCCAAGTGGCTGCGGTACCCAACAGTTCAGCAAAAGAGCGGTTTCCTTCTTCCCTGGGTGACATACCCAGTGTGCACGGTCATCATAACGACTACCGTCCACAGGTTTTTCCCAGGCTGTTCCGGGGGTGGTCACAAGGAGCCAGGTAAGTGCTTCGATGTCCCTAGACTCAGCACGGCCACGACGTGGTGTGGCACCTGCCGTTATGTCCGACGACGTTGTCCCCTTGGTCCCCCTTGCGCAGAACTTGGATACATGGCTTCTGCTTTCCAATCCGTCGCGATGGCTGGTCCAGACCATCGGACTCGGCTACGTGATTCAGTTCACCAGGTGCCTGTCCAGGTTCAGCGGTATCCACTTCACATTGGTGAAGGACGAAAACGCTGCTACCTTGCGCGCGGAGATCGCTACCCTCCTACAGAAGGGCACGATAGAACCTGTCCCTCTGGCCGAGATGAAGAAGGGGTTTTACAGCCCCTACTTCATCATACCAAAAAAAGGCGGTGGGTTGCGGCCAATCTTGGATCAGCGAGTACTGAACGGGCTTTATACAGACTCCCGTTCAAGATGCTGACGCAAAAACACATTCTGGTGAGCGTCCGGCATCAAGATTGGTTTGGGCAGCCCTTGCCCCGGTAAGGGAAGTGGGCATTCGCATTCTCAACTATCTTGATGACTGGCTAATCCTAGCTCACTCTTGGGACATGTTGTTCGCACACAGGGACTTGGTGCTCTCACACCTCAGCCGACTAGGGCTTCGGGTCAACTGGGAAAAGAGCAAGCTCCTCCCGGTTCAGAGCATCTCTTTCCTCGATTTGGATTTGGACTCAGTCTCTTTGACAGTGCACATCACGAACGAGCACGCCCAGTCGGTGCTGGCCTGTTTGAAGGCGTTCAAACAGAAAAAAGTGGTTCCACTGAAACTTTTGCAGAGGTTCCTGGGGCATATGGCATCCTCAGTGGTGGCCACCCCGCTCGGGTTGATGCATATTAGACCGCTTCAGCACTGGCTTCAGACTCGAGTCCCGAGATGGGCATGGCACCGTGGGACTCATCGCGTGGTCATCACGCTGGTCTGTCACCGTCTTTTCAGCCCTTAGACCGACCTCTGGTTTCTACGGGCAGGTGTTCCCCTAGAACAGGTCTCCAGGCATTTCGTGGTCATGACAGATGCCTCCAAAATGGGCTGGGGTGCTGTTTGCAATGGGCACGCAGCCGCCGGCTTGTGGACAGGCCCGCAACTGCATTGGCACATCAACTGCCTCGAGTTGTTGGCAATTCTGCTTGCCCTGCGGAGGTTTCGGCCATTGATCCAGGGCAAGCACGTATTAGTTCGGACAGACAACATGGCAACGGTAGCATATGTCAACCACCAAGGTGGTCTGCGCTCTCGTTGTGTCATAACTCGCCTGCCGTCTCCTCCTCTGGAGCCAGCAGCACTTCAAGTTGCTGCAAGCCACTCACATCCCGGGCAACCTCAACACTACAGCGGATGCGCTGTCATGGCAGGTTGCCCTCAAGGGAGAGTGGAGACTCCACCCTCAAGTGGTCCAGCTGATTTGGAATCGATTCGGACAGGCACAGGTGGACCTGTTCACCTCCCAAGAATCCTCCCACTGCCCACTCTTGTACGCCCTAACCGAGGTCCCCCTCGGCATAGACACGCTGGCACACAGCTGGCCCCCTGGCCTGCGCAAATATTTGTTTCCCCCAGTGAGCCTACTTGCACAGACTCTGTGCAAGGTCAGGGAGGACAAGGAGCAGGTCATCCTGGTAGCACCCTACTGGCCCACCCAGACGTGGTTCTCGGACCTCACGCTCCTCGTGACAGCACCCCCTGGTGAATTCCCCTGAGGAAGGACCTTCTTTCTCAGGGATGGGGCACCATCTGGCACCCACGACCAGACCTCTGGAATATCCATGTCTGGCCCCTGGATGGGACACGGAAGACCTAAGCGGTCTACCACCCGCGGTGGTTGACACGATCACTCAGGCTAGGTCCCCCTCTACGAGGCATCTGTATGCCTTTAAGTGGCGTCTGTTTGCTAAGTGGTGTTCTTCCTGATGGGAAGACCCTCAGAGATGCGCTGTCAGATTAGTGCTTTCCTTCCTGCAGGAGAAGTTGGAAGGGCGGCTGTCCCCTTCCACCTTGAAGGTGTACATTGCCACCATAGCAGCACACCACGACACAGTCGACGGTAAGTCCTTAGGGAAGCACGACCTGATCATCAGGTTCCTTAGAGGTGCCAGGAGGCTGAATCCCTCCAGACCGCGCCTCGTTCCCTCATGGGACCTCTTTGTAGTTCTTCAGGGTCTACAGAGAGCCCTCTTTGAGCCCTTGCAGTCAGCTGAGCTTAAGGCACTCTCCTTGAAGACTACCCTCCTGAATGCGCTCACTTCCATCAAGAGGGTAGGAGACCTGCAAGCGTTCTCTGTCAGTGAAACGTGCCTGGAGTTCGGTCCGGGCTCCTCTCACGTGATCCTGAGACCCCGACCGGGCTATTTGCCCGAGGTTCCCACCACCCCTTTTAGGGACCTGGTGGTGAACCTGCAAGCACTGCCCCAGGAGGAGGCAGACCCAGCCCTGTCGTTGCTGTGTCCGGTGCGCACTTTACAGATCTATTTGGATCGCATGCAGAGCTTTAGGATCTCTGAGCAGCTCTTTGTCTGCTTTGGTGCACAGCAGAAAGGAAGCGCTGTCTCCAAGCAGAGGATCGCCCACTGGCTCATTGACGCCATAGCTATGGCATATCACGCCTAGGACATGCCGCCCCCGGTAGGCCTACGAGCCCATTCTACCAGGGGTGTAGCGGCCTCCTGGACCCTGGCCAGGGGTGCCTCTCTATCAGACATTTGCAGAGCAGCGGGCTGGGCAACACCCAACACCTTTGCAAGGTTCTACAACCTCCGGGTGGAACCGGTTTCGTCCCAGGTAGTGGCACGCAATACAAGCGGATAAGCCCGGGATAGCTGGCCAGGTGTATCACTTGTACATAGCGCCTTTCACCTCTTCTGAGCTGAAGACGTGCGCCATTAATTCCCAGTAGTGTTCAAAACTATGTTCCCTGGTTGACTTCCTCCAAGCCCTGTGGCAGTCGAGTTTTCGGAGAGACTCACTGCCGGCCCAGTACACGTGCTAACTAAGTGCCCTGTTCTGGGGTAGGTGCTCCGCATGTGGCGGTTCCCTGTAAGGTAACCCCATGTGATATATATCTTCCGCTAATTCATTTCCCTGTTGGCAAACTGCGTCTTCCTTGGGCAGAGCCCCTCTGCCCCAGTATCCATGTTTGTAGTAACTCCTCCCCCACTGGGTAGGATCTACCTTGAGACTCTCTACATGGTCATCAAGACCATGTGACGTATTTTTTCCACTTAAATATCCCCCCCTCTCTTTGGACGAGGTGTGGTCTCCGTGGTGTCCTCCCCTTGGGAGGGACACCCCCCGACTAGACCTGGCGGCCCACTTGGATAATCCCCTTTCTTTTTTAGGGAGTGAAAAAAAAGAAGGGGAAAAGAGGCCACGACTGGGTTAGCCTGTCTCTATCTTTTGGGTAGTCGACTTGTCCCCAAAAGGCCATTCAACATTCATAACTATGTTGGGGGAGGTTACGTGTCAACCTGGTGTGCTGGCTACGAGGCACACAGTGGTCTGCCCATCACACACCACCAGTTCACGTAACACAGTTCAGCCAGTTGTGGCATTTCGTATAGGGACCCCTAGTGTCACTACATCGACACAATGTTGAGTGAGTGACAGATAGGGAACGTTATGGATACTTGTGTAACCTCCGTTCCCTGATGGAGGGAACGAGACGTTGTGTCCCTCCTGCCACAACGCTGAACTACCCGCTGAAATGGCCGGACATTGTCTCGGCTCCTCAGCATAAAACCTGAATGAGTGGTTGCATACCAGCTCCTTTTATGCAAATACCACTCGCCAATTTTCACTGGCCTTTTATCAAAGACCAGAGGTGTCTCGGGCTCCCAAGAGTGACCCCTAGTGTCACTACATCGACACAACGTCTCATTCCCTCCATCAGGGAACGGAGGTTACGCAAGTAACCAGGACATTATATTTTGGTCTGTTCTCCCCCAAAAATTATTAGATTACTTCAGAAGACAAGAATTAAACCACGAAAGTCACATAAATTCCTTTTATGCTGCGTTTATGTGCTTTTTGGAGCTTCACAGTTTTGGTTACCATTCACTTTCTTGTATGTACCTACAGAACTGACATATTCTGGGGCCTGGGTAGCTCAGCGAGTATTGACGCTGACTACCACCACTGGAGTCGCGAGTTCGAATCCAGGGCGTGCTGAGTGACTCCAGCCAGGTCTCCTAAGCAACCAAATTTAGCCCAGTTGCTAGGGAGGGTAGAGTCACATGGGGTAACCTCCTCGTGGTCTCTATAATGTGGTTCTCGCTCTCGATGGGGCATGTGATGAGTTGTGTGCGGATGCTGTGGAGAATAGTGTGGGCCTCCACACGCGCTACGTCTCTGCAGTAATGCGCTCAACAAGCCACATGATAAGATGCGCAGATTGACGGTGTCAGATGCGGAGGCAACTGAGATTCGTCCTCCACCACCCAGATTGAGGCGAATCACTACGCCACCACAAGGACTTAGAGAGCATTGGGAATTGGGCATTCCAAATTGGGGAGAAAATGGGAGAAAAAAAAAAAAAGTACTGACATATTCTTCTAAAAATCTTTGTTTGTGTTCTTCTGAAGAAAGAAAGTCATATACATCTGGGGATGGCATGAGGGTGAGTAAAGAGAATTTTTATTTTTGGGTGAACTATCCCTTTCACTTAAACATTTTTATTCCATGGAACACAACCTCAGTTACCATTCATTTTCATTGCATCTTTTTCCAAACTATCAAAGTGAATGGTGACTGAGGCTGTCATTCTGACAACATGAAGGTGAGTAAATGCTATCCGAATTTTAATTTTGGGGCAACTATCTCTTTAATCAGAGTCAGTGTGACATGCCTGTCCTTGCAACACCCCCCTTACTTTTTATAGCTTATAGTAATCTCTGATAGACTAGGCATTTTTAATTAAGCACAGTAGCCTATTGCTTGGAGTAAATTTTCTGTTTAAGTTAATTGAAAGAACTACAACCTTATCTCCAGGGATATTATTCTCTTAATCTCTGGAGAGCATTAAACTGGATTTACATTTTTCAGAGCCTGCTTGTCCATGTAATAACCATAGACTGAGCTTTAAAATTAACCATGACCTGATTTAACTTTTTGACCATATTGCCACACTGTCATGTGGCCTCAGCTACATAAAAGGATTTATTGTTATCGTGTAATGCAAAATTGTGCATGCTGAGAAGGATTGGGGAAACTACACTAAAGCTATATTAAAAAGTTATATGATGTAAGTTACTTACATCAAATCAGATTTTTGAAAATTGTTCATTATTTTATGTAATTTCAATTACAGTGATAATTCCAGACCTCAGGACCACTTAGTTAAAAGAAAACAAGGTTAAAGGAATAGTTCACCGAAAAGGTATCCATGTAGCTTGTGCATCATAATCCAAGTCTTCCGAAGGCAGGTTTTAGTGCAATAGGTTTTAGTAAGACTCAACCTGAAATTAAAGTCACAAAACATATATTTTTGTGTTCCACATGAGAAAGAAAGTCGAGTTTGGAATAAAATGAGGGTGAGTAAATTCAAACATAATTTTCATTTTTAAGCACCATTTTAGTCGATAACTCTCAAAATAAAATTTTCAAATATTTTAATGGAAGTAGGTTTGGTCTTGGCAGACTAGATCCAATAATGCTGTTGCTGCTGCTACAGAGCAAGAATTAAGACTTGCTACTGTTAAGAACATACACAGAGGCCCCGTTTCCAACTGGTATTACGATGTATCCCGAGTGAGCCGATCACATGTAGTCAGGTTAGACTCATCGTTGTTTACACCTGGCCACTTAACTGTGTCTCCTGTGACCACTTGTGTTTGGATTTGGAGGGGAGGGTCTCTGATTTCCTGATGACATACATCAGTCACTATGTTGGTGTGTTACTGAATGATAATAAAGCTCAGTCAGAAAAAAAAAAGAAAGAGCAAAAAAACTACGTGCTGTTTCTCCCAGATGCGGCACAAACGCAACATGTCAAGCAGAATTATCCCTTATTTTAGTGGATTACCTGTATTAAAGGAGCTTTAAGTGTTCGTGCTTGTCATTTGTGTTGATATCAGACACACTAAAGAAGATCCATGAAGCTCTTGTGATTGTGTATGTATCTGCTTTTTAAAATTTTCCGATCGGATGGTTATTTCCTTTTTAAGCCACTCGTAACCGGCAAACTTTAAACGCTTGTTTTAGTGCAGCAGTTAATTGAAGCATACAGGATGGATTAGCATTTACACCTCAAATGTGATCGGGTCACATGCGTTTTTGACCACACTCATATGTGGTTTTTTGATCCGATCACAAAACAGTTTAGACCCCGTTTAGACCTGTATTTAGGGCTGACCACATGTGATCGGATCACCTGAAACACATCTTAATACCAGGTGGAAATGGGGTCAGAGATGCTGGGTCAATACATACAAACCCTATTAAGCAGATTTCGACAAGTGATGATGGGGAGGAGGAGGGTTTAAGTGAGAAACCTCTCTTAGCATGCGGCAGTGATACTGGCTTTCCTGCAAACAGCTGAAGCAATTTAACTGCTAGACAAAGAGGATTTAGGTAAGTTTATAAGCTAACAGAACCATGCAAGTCAATTGGCTAAACAGCTTACGTCAAAGGACCTATCAGCTTGGGTCATGTAGAGTTTCATGACTGAACTTAAAATCATTTTTTCCATAGAAATGAATGCTACCTCAAATAATTTTGCTTGTTGAGAAGAGGTGTTATTAACTATTCTAAGTGATCAAAAAAATTTTGCTTGGCAAAAAAAAAAAAAGGGCAAAAAAATCCCACAACGGACAGACTCAAAATCATATCTAGTGACCAGAATATCATAGACTTATAGGAGTGCACTTTTGACCTGGACCAGTAAGTAACCATCTAAAATACCCTGACAACCACACTGTAATGATATAAAAAAACCTTTAGAACACCTTGGCAACTGCATTTTACACACCCTGTGAACCACCCAAAATAACCTAGCATCATGCTGACTAGTTTTGCACAGGTAAGCACCACTCACATTTTCTTTTTGAAATCTAAAAATCCAGTAGCTGTTATTGCTGTTTGTTTAAGACCCAAAACTCACTTCAGTCACAAATAATTTTATGCTGTGTCAAAATTGTGTCTATATAACTGCACTCTACAAACTGTTAATTAATTAAATGTGTAATTATTACAATTATTATCTCTAAATGAAGGCTGTGTCTTATTTTACAATGCAGTATCTCATACAGCCAAGTCACATTGCTATCTCCCAATGAATCATTAATCTCGCTGGGAATTACCATGGCAGATAGCACCAGGGTTACTGAAGGCCATGACTAATATAAAAGGAAAGAGGAAGGAGCATTTTATTTTGACTGCTCATGGTTCTCTGGACTGGCGCTGAAGCATTCGGCACCTGTATTAAATTTGGAAGTGCATAAACCCACAGGCTAAGCAAGACTATTATCTTCTTCTAACAGAAAACAGTGGCAAGCTTTATTCTTTTCCTAGAAGCTAGCTTCAGCTGTGTAATGACACTCATAGAGCAAATCATGAGATGATAATCCCTGCTTATATATGTGCTGTCGGAAACACTTAACGTCAGCTTACGTCACCACACAGAACTGTCTATCTGTTAGAAAAAGGATAGGAGGATATTCTTGATGTGTTAAGTTTTCATTTGCTGAAAGGCCATATGGCTTTGACACAAAAAAACATTATGGTTACAACTGTAAAACTGGTTCCCTGGAAGTCGGTCATTTTGACGCTGCGTCAGTTGCTGGTGCTATGGGAAGCTCCACTCAGGAGCTTATTGGCAGATAACGATTGACCCCCGATGCGCGCATCATCGCGAGCATATAATGTGGAGCACAATGCTATTTAATCAGGATTTTCGACTGAAGGGAAGAGAGCACATACCTCAAACCCTTAACAGTGAGAATCAGTAGTATGGTCAGCATACGCAGCGTCTCGTTCTCTCCTTTCAGGGAACCAGATTTACAATGATAACCGTAACGTTCCCTTTCAAGTCAGTCACTTCATCACTGTGTCAGTTACTGACACTATGGGAATGTATACCATTATGCCGCGCTACTGTTGGGCAGGCACTATCAATGCCTACTAGCCAATAGGGTAGTTAAAGGCATTGACAGATCTTCCCCTTCGTCTCCAAAGCAGACAAAGAGCTGGTCCGTGAGCCTCATATGACTTGCGTAGTGCCCTTACGGGACAGAGCATGTGAAGCTTCTATGTCTCATCCGAATCGAATGGAAGAGGGGAAAGAGCTTGCAAGGTAACCAACTGAGCCCTGAAAGTGGCCAAGATCTTGGGCGCATAACCTTCCCTAGGCTTGAGAATGGCTTTTGACAAACCTGGTCCAATCTCCAGACAAGAGTCATTGACCGATAAAGCCCGAAGGTCCCTAATGCATTTGACTGAAGCCAAAGCATGAAGCAACACAGTCTGTAAAGACAGTACATTTAAGCTTACTGTGTCAACTGACTGTAACAGGAAACCCATAAGTGCATTAACTCAAGCAGAAGCCCACACTGGGACGGTAGCAGGACCTTGCAAAAACTTAACGACCAAAAGGTGTTTGCAGTATCAATGCTGAAGTGAAGTTTCATCTGTTCATCGGAGCATGACAGGGAGAAGAAAACCATCGCTGTGAAGGTATGCAATGTCAATGACGAAATAAAGATTTGGGCATCCATAGCATGAGAAATGATTCTATCACGACCATGAAGGAGAAATTTCTAATGAAATAGCATTGTGCTCCACCTAATATGCTCACAATGACGCTATCTACCAATAAATTGGCGGGATTGTAAAGGGCTTCAGAGATCATCACTCCTGGGCGAAGCTTTCCATAGAGTCAGCAACTGACGCAGCGTTGAAATGACCGACTTGAAAGGGAACCAAAATGTTAAGAAAGTATGTTATTTTTCAATTCATGTGTAAATTGAATTCAAATCTTTGGGTTAAAGGGATTGTCCACTCAAAAATGAAAATTTTGTCATGTCATTCCAAACACCTATGACGTACGAAAGAAAGAACATGTTTAAGAATTCTCAGAAAAGTCTTTAAGAATACTCAGAAAGAAATGTTTAAGAATACTGCTCACTCATTCCCATCAGTGAAAGTAAACAGGAACTTGATGTGTTGAGCTTCAGAATGACAAAAAAAAAAAAAGCACCATAAATGTAGTCCATACATAATACAAGTGTGCTATTTTCCAAGTCTTTTGAAGACACAAAATAGCTTTGTGTGATGAACTGTCTGAAATTTAAGTCAAAATTCACTGAAAATCTTCCCCTCCGCTGTCCACGTCCACTTAAATATGAGCCGTACCATAAGAAATGTCAATTTTGACATCATTGCTTTAAAACCTGATGTGACACGTCTAATAATGCCACATATGATTTAAGAGCTGTAGTGTATGTCAAGATTTTCAGCGAATAATGCCTTACATTTTGGTCTGCTCCTCACACAAAGCTACGTTAAGGCTTCAGAAGTAAAGCAAATAAGTCGCAAAGACTACTTTTACGGTACTTTAATTGTGCTTGTTTATCGTTTTGTTGTGCTCGAATCCCCATTCACTTTCATTGCATGGACAAGAGAAGCAAAGACTTTTTGTATAAAATCTCCTTTTGTGTTTCACGGAAGAAATAAAGTCATACTGGTTTGGAACAAGGTAAGGGTGAGTAAATGATGACAGAATTCACATTTTGGGGAACTACTCCTTTAAGGAGTTTAAGGGTTCAAGGAAATATCACCTGATAACATTGTTTGCCAACTGTTTTCCATTGTCTCACTAAACCATTAACCAAGTTGTGCCTAATAAATAAATAAATAAATAAAAATTATGAAAAAAAACTGAGTAAGATTTGCAAAAGCATAAATCAAATTGCAAACGTAAAAAGAAATTGCATGCGCACAGAACGTTTGGTAAAGGTGTAAATCAAGTTGCAAGCCTAAGAAACAAATATTAGCAATACTTTAATTCTTTGCATAAGTGTAATTCAAGTGTTGTGAATCTGTAATTGCATATTAACACAAAGTAAATTTGTTGTGTATTCTTCTGACTTCCTTTTTTTTTTTTTGCGCTTACAATTTTGCGCCTAAACATGGCCATGCCAACGAAAACCTCATTTGATTGGTTACTAGAAGCAGGTAGACCCGCCTTCGCCCTCAAGCTTGCAAAAATCTTTTCAGTGAGAAATTCGGGACAAAAGTGTGAGTGCAACAAAGGGAAGATGGAACAGTGTATATCGAATTATTTCTGGAAATTATTTAGCCACAAACACAAGTCATTTACACGTTTGCAGTAGTTTATTTTACATATACAGACTGATTCTACGCGGTCAATCCATTTTGCTGTTCATTACACACTTTTTTTGCTTGCAAATCGCTGATTGCAGATTTGCAATGTTTTTGGCCATGTTTAGGCACAAAAACAGTGCCAAATGTGTAAGCGTGAAAAGAAGTCAGAAGAATACACACCAAATTCACTTTGTGTTAATACGAAATTACAGATTCATAACACATGAATTACACTTATTTTGCTAATATTTTTTCTTACGCTTGCAACTTGATTTACACCTTTACAAAACGTTCTGTGCGCATGCAATTTATTTTTACTCTTGCAGTTTGATTTACGCTTTCACAAATCTTACTCTGTGCATGCAAATCATTTAGGCACAATTTTACCTTCATACATACAGTTGTGCTCAAGTTTGCATACCCTGGCAGAAATTGTGAAATTTTGGCATTGATTTTGAAAATATGACTGATCATGCAAAAAAACTGTTTTTTATTTAAGGATAGTGATCATATGAAGCCATTTATCATCACATAGTTGTTTGGCTCCTTTTTAAATCATAATGATAACAGAAATAACCCAAATGGCTCTGATCAAAAGTTTACATACCTTTGAATGTTTGGCCTTGTTACAGACACACAAGGTGACACACACAGGTTTAAATGGCAATTAAAGGTTAATTTCCCACACCTGTGGCTTTTTAAATTGCAATTAGTGTCTGTGTATAAATAATCAATGAGTTTGTTAACTCTCACGTGGATGCACTGAGCAGGCTAGATACTGAGCCATGGGGAGACCTGCGTAACAAGGTAATGGAACTTTTTAAAGATGGAAAAGGATATAATAAGATATCCAAAGCCTTGAAAATGCCAGTCAGTACTGTTCAATCACCTATTAAGAAGTGGAAAATTTGGGGATCTCTTGATACCAAGCCAAGGTCAGGTAGACCAAGAAAGATTTCAGCCACAACTGACAGAAGAATTGTTCGGGATACAAAGAAAACCCACAGGTAACCTCAGGAGAAATACAGGCTGCTCTGGAAAAAGATGGTGTGGTTGTTTCAAGGAGCGCAATACGACGATACTTGAACAAAAATGAGCTACATGGTCGAGTTACTAGAAATTAGCCTTTGCTGCGCCAATGCCACAAAAAAGCCCGGTTACAATATGTCCAACAATACCTTGACACGCTTCAGCTTCTGGCACACTGTAATTTGGAGTGACGAGACCAAAATAGAGCTTTATGGTCACAACCATAAGCACTATGTTTGGAGAGGGCTCAACAAGGCCTATAATGAAAAGAATACCATCCCTTCTGTGAAGCATGGTGGTGGCTCACTGATGTTTTGGGGGGCTGTGAGCTCTAAAGGCACGGGGAATCTTGTGAAAATACATGGCAAGATGAATGCAGCATGTTATCAGAAAATACTGGCAGACAATTTGCATTCTTCTGCATGAAAGCTGCGCATGGGATGCTCTTGGACTTTCCAGCACGACAGTGACCCTAAGCACAAGGCCAAGTTGACCCTCCAGTGGTTACAGCAGAAAAAGGTGAAGGTTCTGGAGTGGCCATCACAGTCTCCTGACCTTAATATCATCGAGCCACTCTGGGGAGATCTCAAACGTGCGGTTCATGCAAGACGACCAAAGACTTTGCATGACCTGGAGGCATTTTGCCAAGATGAATGGGCAGCTATACCACCTGTAAGAATTTGGGGCCTTATAGACAACTATTACAAAAGACTGGACACTGTCATTGATGCTAAAGGGGGCAATACACAGTATTAAGAACTAAGGGTATGCAGACTTTGAACAGGGGTCATTTCATTTTTTTCATTGTTGCCATGTTTTGTTTTATGATTGTGCCATTCTGTTATAACATACAGTTGAATATGAATCCCATAAGAAATAAAAGAAATGTGATTTGCCTGCTCACTCATGTTTTCTTTAAAAATGGTACATATATTACCAATTCTCCAAGGGTATGCAAACTTTTGAGCACAACTATATCTGCATTCAGCCTGTAACTTGCACAAGAGTAAGTTTAAAGATTCCTATTATAAGCACAGCTAATCTAGATTTTTGTCAATATTTTAAATAATATATGTATTGTTTTATAATTCTCTGATGTGCTCTCCAACTCTTTTAGTGAAATGATTTGCTTTAAAAGTGTGCTGTATTTCTTTAAAGGTAAGTTGTGCTGGTGCAAAATGACAAGTTATATTCGATTTATACTGACATCTAATGGCATGGATGCAGAATCATGCAAAATAGTTTTCAGTTACTTATCCCAGTGTAGCAATGCACTATTCACAGTCAGCCACAAGTTCTGTGAAAGAAACTGCCTGAAAATAGGGGGATTACCAATAAAAAAAATTTGTATTGTGGTCATGCGATCTCAACATGGTGTGATCTCAAAATAAATCAGCTTTTATAAGTCTACTTATTCTAGATTCTACATCTCATGTGAGTGTACGTGATTTTAAACACATTTTCAAGAGGACTATACATTTATTTAGGGGTAGAACTTTTTTTTATGAGGTACACCATTCAAATAAATGTCACTTGTTTGATATTTGTATAAATTATGCAAAGACATTCATAGATGGAGGACAAAACATGCAAAAATAATAAATACATAAATAAATCCACATATCTGAGCATAAATAAATATATTAAATGTATAAATAAATATATTAAATGTGTGAGGACATATACAAATAATTTATTATGTATAAGTTTAATTAAGTATAAATAAATAAATGCACCTATTTATGCAACTATAATACAATATAAAGAATGGTTGGGGAAAGACAAAATGTAATCGAAAATGCAAAATTGAAAGTTGATTTTTAATTCTATATTTCTTTAATCAATCATTTATTTCTGTATGTAGTTCCGTATTTATTTTTCCTTTGCACAACATTCTAATGAGAGGATGTCAGTCAAACATCATTAGGCAGAATTTATGACACCATTGGCTGATCATTGCAAAAGTGCTTCGCTTGACTATGACATTAATACAGACTACCCAATTTTGGCAAAGGATCTTGCTCTTACGATTCTCTAAAAGATTCACTGCCTCGCTGAGCAACTCTGCTGTCGACCTTCTCTCTGCCATGGTGAAACTGCAGACGCCAGCCAAACCGTTGCACTTGAATATCTACCTGCCTGTCACTCGATAGTTTGGCTGTGATGCCTGAACAGCTGTTGACATGCTCTCATTAGCATGTTGCGCACAGGAAAATTACATATGGAACTTTAGACAGAAATAAATGAATGATTAAAGAAATGTAGAAATTTAGAATTAAAAATGTACTTTCAATTTTGCATTTCCTTATTTACTTATGTTTTATATTGTATTATTTTTGCATTGATCAGTGAATTTATTTATAAATTTATGTACGTATTTAATTATTTGTATATCTTCTTACACCTTTAATTATTTTTATATTTGTTTATGCACAAATATGCTGATTTATTTATTTGTGTATTTATTTATGTATTATTTTTTTTGCCATTTTTGTCCTCCATATTCATATTTAAATCCTTTTAAAGTGTAGATTAAGTGACCAAATACTTTTTGGGGCCACTGTAAAATCCACAAGTTCTATCCACACATAATCCTTTCCAAAAATCCTTTTTTTTTTTTTTTTACTTGCTACTTTCCCTTACAGACACATTGAAATAGCAGCCCTCCGATATCATTGTTATGTCTGGCAAACCATTAACAGTGTATTGCTTAAGAGTAAACTAATGGTCAGTGCTTTTTTTTAATTTTTTTTTTAGATGTGCATTTTGAACCTTTATCTTATCTTATCTTCACACATTAGAACCTCGAGACCCTCAGCCGAGTTAAAAGCACCCAATCCATGCGTTGCCAGTTAGAGTCAATATTACAATACAGACGAAACAGACACAGATAACTGACATTCTTGCAGCTGAAGTGAAACAACTAATATTGATTTGACATTAGTTGTCAATATGATATTGTCATGGTTATCATGAAAATTTAAAAGGAGTTTCATCTTCTAACATTATAAGCATTATCATTGTCCATTGCTTATAAGCCATTTTAAGCATGGATTTCCAAATGTGAAGAGCTTTTTTAAAATAATGCATTTGTAAATTAATTTAACAAGACAAATATTAAGCTAGTTTGCCGAGCTTATTACTTGAGAACCAGCGGTGTGCTTATTGCAATGTAGAAGATTAGCAATCTATCTAGGCCAGCATGTGAAACAGCAAAAATGTTCAAATAGTAGATTTGTAATTATACCTTGACATTTTACAGCCTCGTGACCACATTTGAAATATATTGCAATATTTTTGTATATGCTCTAAAATATCTTAAAATGACTTTTCATTGCTGTTTTTCACCAAATGAACACAGGGAAGGATGATTTTCAAACTTTTTTTATTTATATGCATATAAATACATAAATAGTGTAATTTAAGTAATAAACAGCTATATTTACCTACATATATGTTAAAAAAATATTTTAAACCATGCAGCTACTTCCGTGAACATTTTTGGGTGACGACACAAACAATTCATTGAATCAGTGTTTTTAATTGATTCACTGAAACATACAGTTTGAACTGAATCACTGAAATGAACCGAACAAACCAGCTGTAACACCATCTTTTGCTACTTACGTTTAAACAGTTACATAAAAATGTCATCTTAATGCTCTCATACTCGTGAGTCACTAGTCA